>NC_133431.1:13099219-13244219 GCF_011762505.2 Arvicanthis niloticus | reverse complement strand
TCAGAAAACCGCCTGCCTCTGCCTCCTGAGTGCTGGGATTAAAGGGCTGTGCCATCAATTATTGATCATTATTCGTTATCAATTAGTATTGATAATTATTGATTACCATTCACTGATTGGTATTGATTATTGATCGTTATTCCATCGCCGTCATCCCCCTGCCTCTGCCTCTCAAGGGCTGGGAAGGATGTTTTGTTCTTAGAAAAAACTGCAGAATGTTACTTAGCAGACAGCAGCACACAGAAAGTCTCAGCCAGAGAACAGCAGCCCTTGGGGTCCTACAGAGATGGACGGCCCAGAAATGCAGTCAAGGACAGTTTAGAGGAAAGGTTTTTTTGTTTTTTTGTTTTTTGTTTTTTTTTGTAAAGGGAAGACTGAACAAATAAGGCTTCCACCAATGTCATTAAAATACAAAAAGAAAGAAAATGTAGCTTTTAATTTGTTTTGTTTTGTTTTATATTTTTCGAGACAGGGTTTCTCTGTGTAGCCCTGGATGTCCTGGAACACACTCTTGTAGACAAGGCTGGCCTCTAACTCAGAAATCCACCTGTCTCTGCCTCCCAAGTGCTGGGATTAAAGGTGTGCACCACCACCGCCCAGCAGCTTTTAATTTCTTACTTTTTTATACCTGAAAGAAAATAAATATGACAATACCTTTTTTTGTTTGTTTTTTGTTTTGTTTCTGTTTTTACTGGAGGCTCTATCATTAGGGACTATTATGTTATTTAAAATTATTTACATAGTAGTAAAAATGAAGAACTCAGGCTAAAATTATTTCCTTTCATAATATGTACTTAATATGTGGAAGTCATAGAATTAACTTGCAACACTAATCTTTCTATAAATATATAAGAATTGACGATCCATTAAGAACTAGAACTCACTTAGCTTCTCCATACCTGCCTTTATAACTACAGGAAGCAATTTTAGCTTTTGAAAGAAAGACTCAATTCAATATCTTTGTTTAGATCCTGAAGTCTACCTTACTGATGAATCTGGTGTATCTGAATTAAAATAAGATTTAATCATTATGTTAAAATTTATTTTCCTTAAACTTTATTAAGGAAATATGGCTTCTATTATTTTCAGGTACAAATTTTTAAGTTTCAAACACCTACATGAACTGAAAATTTTTACTATATTTAGTACAAAAACTAGTAAAATTCTTTTTTATTTAACTCTTCAGCAATAGTTAAGATAAAAACATGTCACAATAAACTCAAAGTATTTTAATAAATGTAAACCATCTTATTATCTTGTACCACACAGTCCCTGGGGTCACCAAGTATACAAATGGTGAGGGAGGCCGGGCAGTGGTGGCGCACGCCTTTAATCCCAGCACTTAGGAGGCAGAGACAGGCAGATTTCTGAGTTCGAGGCCAGCCTGGTCTACAGAGTGAGTTCCAGGACAGCCAGGGCTATAGAGAAACCCTGTCTCCAAAAAAAAAAAAAAAATGGTGAGGGAGGTGCAGTCCATCTCCGTTGTCTTAGGAGAGCTGTGCAGCTCACTGTAATAGGAAAACAGAGAACAGACAAGAAGTTTCTATAGAACTTAAAACTAATATGTTATATAAATTTCAAGTTTCTGGCAGCCATTTGATTAAACAATAACTTACTAATCATTTTTAGAAAATTTGGTTTCCTATTCCTCATATCCAGAAAATACGCCAGTGTAACTAGGTAATCTCACCTGTATACTACATCCATCCATACATGCACACACATAGATATGCAGAGTATGTAAATATCTCATATACTATAACAAACCTCAAGGGTTTTCTTTTATACGTATCAGGTGAAAACAATCCAGGTGCTCAGCCCATTTCCTTTCCCTTTATTTTCTGTCTCAATCTTCTTAATTATGTGATTTCTAAAGAATAAAAGAATTTAAGTTAATGTATCTGACTTGAAAGCTTAAAATACAAATTCTCTGTTACTTACTGTTTCCCTTCTAAGTACTAGAAAGCTAAACCATAGACATTTGTTTGTTCAAAAGATAATTCTTGTCCAAACTATAGACATGTACATTTTCTTTGTTGTTTTTCATCTATTTTCAAAACAGGGTCTAAATTTCCTACTACTTCCATGGCCTTCTACTGACATTTATCAAGTACTGAAATTACAAGCACACACAAGCTTATCCACTTGTGGTCTGTAACTTTCTCTACAAGATTAACTAGACCCTATCATCTCTAACATAGGAGTTGTCATTTATTTGCTATGTGAATAACATATGTTTTTCATAAAAGGAACAATACTTTTTCCTGAGCATCTGCTCCTGGTTTTACATTTGCTTTTTATAGAAGCCGTTTTCTAACACATTAAACCCTATACCACCACATATAGGATTGAAGTCCTGTATTCAGCCACAAACCAGCTGGCTTGTGGGGAGCCGATGGAAGGTGACTATCATCCTTGCAGCCATCTTGAGCCATATACCTTGACAAGAGGCTTGATTACATCAGCTTCTAACAGCTGAGCACACTCTGGTAATATCTTGGTTTAGATACCCAGGATCTTTTCTTGGGTGTGTGAGATTGAAGGTGTGTGACTTAAGGGCGTGACTTAGAAATAAGATTTAGAGACAAGACCTAAGGGCATGGCTTAAAGGTGTGACTTAGAGGCGTGGCTTAGAAGTGAGACATAGAAAAGGCGAGAGGCAGACAGAAGAAATTATTATTAAGAGTAGGAATTAGGAGAGTACAACTTGGAGTACAATTATGAGTTAGATTATGGGTAGGAATTCGGCAGAGCAGGAATTAGGCATTGAGGAAGAAGACACTTGGACTAGAGAACTCAGAAGAAGAATTATTAGTTATTAGGTACTTGGCACTTGGAGGAAGAACAGAGAATTAAGCATTAGACATTAGGCACTTAGCACTTGAAAGAAACTTGGAACTTGGAGGCAGTAGGGACTATGGACTATGGACTAGGGACTCAAGACTTGGGACTTGGACTAGGAAGAGAGACTGAAGAATAAACAGGATTGAGTCACACTCTGTCTGGTCTCCATTCTTCGAGTCTGTCCTCTCTCTCTTGCTGAACCCTGACACGCAGACCTGAGCAGCTGGGGCAGTGAAGGTTCTAGCAGTTTAGCCCCCAAGGCTTTTGGCAGAGTAGGTTCAAAAATTGACAGGGCAGTCTGCAACATTTTGGCCCTCAAGCGTGGGGCAGCTCTGGCCGCAACACTGGCTTACTACTATTCCAGATGGTATGATGTAAGAAGCAAGTAAGCAGGATTAACTCAGTAAAAAGTTTTATGGGAAAAATGACAACACTTGAACAAGTAACACAAAAATGTGTCTTTAGATGCTACAAATATATGGTAGCAGGCTTATAAATGCAGGATTTATGACAATGCTATACGAAATTGACATCCTGGCTATGCTACCTGTTTGTTTTTTGTTTTTCTTTTTAGTAGCATTAATAAGTACAAAAGCTGCTTAAGTAACATTAATAAAAAAATTTTATTTCTTTATAAAGATATATGAGTAACAATACCCAAAACTGGACTATACTAGTTATTCATTCTTTCAAATGTCTGTCTACAGAGTTACTCTAATTATATTTCCCACTGCAGACTGAGGGTCAGACTACAGCCTTACCAGATGTTGTCTTAAGATCCTCACCCTAGTGCCAACTTGACTTCTTGGTAACGATGGTCTGACTACATAGAAAAATCATAGAGGATAGATGCAAAAACAATCAATAAAAAATCCCCACTCGTATCTACTTGTCTCAGGCTCTGGCTGAATCTTTCATGCACTATGACAGCCAATTTTGAGTACATCCAACTCTCATAAAAGGCCAGTGAAAGAAGAACACAAACTGGAAAAAAAAATTAAAGAAAGCCTATTTAGTCCCAAATCAGAGGAAGCCTGCCTGATAAGATAAAGGACAGAGCAGGAAGTGAAGATCTTCTTAAATATATTTAAAATGCAAATTATACTAGCCCTCTGTGAGTTCCAGGGCAGCCTGGTCTACAAAGTGAGTTACAGGACACTGAGGGCAATACAAAAAACCCTGACTCAAAAAACAAAACAAAATTCTGACAATTAGCTTTCCTGTGAAAACCATTATGGCCCTTTAGATAATAGTAGCATATCCAACAAAAATGCATGTATTACTAGCAAGAATATACACCATTAACAATACGTGTTCTATGCTTCTACAGCAGAGTAGACAAATGCACATGTGGAAAACAGCTGTGTCAGAAATATAGTAAAACACACATTTAAATAACTAACATTATTTGGATTTGTACTAAAAAGTCAGACCCCACAAGCAGACCATCATGTACTTAGGTGATGCCATGTGAATGTTCTCTCTATTTTAATTGGTCAATATAAGTAACAGAGCCTGTGATTGAATAGTTGTGGGGAAAGGTGGGACTGGAGGCTCAAAAAGGGGTGGCAGGCAGAGGAAGAAAAAGAGAGAAGGAAAAAGGGAGAAGGAAGCCACTATGAACCAGAACCACCTGGCCGGGAGAAACCTCAATTAATAAGGAGTCTTAGTGTTGGGAAATAAGTCAGTATTGTATTAGATTTGCCCAATCTTGACATATGACTTATAATTACAATATTTGGATTGTGTGTCATTTATATGGGCTATTAGGGTTGGAAAATTTAACAAGAAATTGGCGCACCTTATGTCCAGCTTAGAACTGAACTATGCTGAGATGAAAATCCAACCCCCATTCCCCACAAAATAAACAACTAGAGCTTCACTCTAAAGCTGCACCAGGGTGGAAATTAAGCATGCAATGAGTCTAAGGGGTTTACAGAGAGCTGACTGAGAGGCTCCCTCCCCAAGCTCCAAGCAAACATAGGCAACCAGAGGTAGCTTCCAACACCCTGAGTTGGGACACAAGGTGGCGCCAATGTCACAGCATAGTTGGGGTTCCCTGACAGAAAAACCAGGGACCCAAAGTCAAGGCTGCCAGAGAAGCAGCCTTCACAACTGGAGATCAGCATCTGAAAAGACAGCAACTATCTTTCCAAAACTTTCTCACAGACACAAAGAGCTGATCTAGGCATCTCTGCCCTAAGTCAACATTCCTCTGCATGCTTTCTGATTTTTCATATTCCCCCCCCACCCTCACACTTCTAAGAGGGCACAGGACAGCCAAACCAGCTCTCACAAATGGTTACACTGCAGGCTGCCTGCGATCAATACACTGCAGGCTACAGCCCAGACAACAGATCAGAGGGCTCACAACCACAAAAGAACAATGGTCTTTGTGCTATCAGCCCCTCCCTACCAATAAAAGAATTGGAAAGGACCACAGAAAGGGCCACTAAGTCCTAAACCAAACACCAGGGAAAAACAAAGACACCAAAAAATAAGACCAAATATTAAAAATTAAAATAGTGCTGGGTGGTGGTGGCGCATGCTGTTAATCCCAGCACTTGGGAGGCAGAGGCAGGGGGATGATGGTGATGGAATAACAATCAATAATAAATACCAACCAATAATCAATAAATGGTAACCAAAAATATCAATACTAATTGATAACCAATAATGATCAATAATTGATGGCACACACTTTTAATTCCAGCACTTGGGAGGCAAAGGCAGGCAGATTCATGCCTGTCGAGGCCAGCCTGGTCTACAGAGTGAGTTCCAGGACAGCCAGGCCTACACAGAGAAACCCTGTCTTGAAAAAAGATAAAAAATAAAAAACAAAAAATAAAAAAAAGAAATATATTCTGTAGGCAGAAAAGATGGAGGGATGGAGCCATCTAAGCCCTTAGATATCAGATATTAAGCTAGAGAATTGGGTTTCAACCTTTCTAATGCTGTATCCCTTTAATACAGTTCCTTGTGTTGTGGCGACCCCCAACTATAAAATTACTTTTGTGGCTACTTCATGACTGTCATTTTGCTGCTGTCATAAATTATCATGTAAATATCTGGTTTCAGATGGGTCATGGCCCACAGCTGGGAATTGCTGAGCTGGGGATTCAGTCATTACATGCTGCATTATCAGTCTTGTTGGGTCCAGGATTTTCTGACTATGCCCCCATTCCTCCTGTTAGGAATAGTAATGTATATCTGTGCCATTGGATGCTGAATTTAATTCACTATTCGAACTCACAGGGTTTTAATGAGATTGTGGAAGACTAAGGGGGCTTCTGAAGTAGGATTAAAGACACTTTGCATTGTCACAATGGCTTTTGAACCTTTGGGGTCTGGGAGTAGAATGTAGTGGATTGAATGAGAATGTCTACCATAGGCTCAAATATCTGAACCCTGGTGGTGACTTAACAGGCTACACCTCACTAGAGGCAGGCTCTGAGGATAGTATGTAGACTAGCCTCAATTCCAGTTCACTCTCTCTGTTCATGTTTGGGATTTAACATGTGATCTCTCAGCTCCCTGCCATGATGGTCTCATCCTTCTGGAAACACAAGCCAAAATAATCTCTTCCATAAACTGCCTTTCTCATAGTATTTTTTTTTTACAACACCAGAAAAGTAAATAATACGGGCTATAAATAATTGAGAATTAAAACAAATTTTTTCTTAATCCTAAAAAGTTCACAATAAAATTAGACACCAAAATAGTAAAATGTACTCAACCTCTGTATTCCACTAAATATTTCAGACAGCATCCCATCCTCCTGCAAAGCAGAACTGCTCATCCATCCTCTGGATCTTGGCAGCCATGTACTCATCCCAATCAACCAAGAAAAGGCAAGACAATAAACAACAGTTACAGCTCCCTGCTGTAATAGTCAGTCCAACAGCCTGCCCAGCAGAGTCAGTAGCTCTGGAAATGAAGTAGTGGAGGCAGTGGTCCTTTCTAGAACCCAAAAGTGCATGTGACTGGATAGAATATGCAGGCAAATCTCTGGAGGATGAGACCCAAGGAGAATGTCTAAGGGGATCCCATTGGATAAAGGGTTATGGCAGTTTGAGTCCAGAGGTGTCCTACCCCCAGAAAAATCTCTCCTCCAATGAGTCCAAATAGCTACTTAAAGGGTGTGGCTCATAGCAGACCACGTCCCATGCCTACCACTACTGTGTAGCCCACTGTCCAGCTATGAATCAACACAGATTCACTGAACTGCTATGAGCGAGAAAAATAAAGTTGTAAGACAAACCTAAGCTCTTGAAAAGGCAAGTAGGTAAATGTTAGCAGTGGGGGCAGGGGTCATAGGCAAAAACACAAAAGCAAACACTGAACAGCTCTGATAGTAAACCCCACTGTACTGAGGTAACTGACATGCAGTTGTGCCGTGGGGAGACAGGAAAGCAGTACTTTTTTTTTTGTCTTGAATATTCTCATAAAGAAGCACAAAGTGTCTTGTGAAGCTTATACTGCATACAACTGACAACTACAAAAGTCCCTAAAGGACACATGTGGCAATTTTTTATCCCACTTTCTGGAACTGGGGCTGGGAGAAGGAGAAAACAAGCTGTCAACTGAATCATACCACATGTGTACAAACCGCCCCATCACTACAGGACCACCCATTGTCCAGCACAGACCCAAGATAAGCACAACTAGAAGCTGAATGGGGAGGAGAGTTACATCAGGATGACCTCCCCAACAAGGTCAAAGAAAGAATGTGGGCTTTTTAAGGTTCAACAGACTGAGTTCATATCTCAGCTCCACCACTGCTAACCTAGTGACTCAAGGCAAAATCCCTCCTCCTCAGGCCCTCATCTCCTCAGAGGCTAAATGAGATAGCCATGGATATTCCCATTAGGTACTGGAGCAGGTAAGTCGACCAGGCAGCGACCCACATGAAACCCAATCAAGTGGCATGGTAATGGCCTCCATCACCATAACATGCCAAGGGTTGCTATGGGTTCTCTCTGACTTCCATATGTACTCAGTACAGGTAGAGTAGGCAAGCCCTGGGGATTAGGCAAAGTGGAGAAAAGTTCAGAAGTCTTTGCTTAACAAATGGTGGGTAAGACCTTCAAATATCACAAAACAACCCCTGACATTAAAGATGATTTAGTATGTAAAGGAATATGAACTATTAATGGATTGAAAGACTTGGATATAATTTATAAAATTCACATTCACAAATATATACAGAGATGAAATCCTCTGGAGTTGACAAACACACTCAGTTAAAGAACAGCTAATTAAAATGCCAAGGAAAGGGTACTGACTGATTTAAGGTAAAAACTATTTAAACTGACTCCAGTTTTTATGCAGAAGAACAAGGGGCCAAGAAAGGCCAAACACTCTTGAAAAACTAGAGACTTGCCTTGCCCTGGAGACTTAGAAAGCTAAAGAAACACACCAAAAAAGACCCAAGCACATATGAAAACCTAGGTAGTAGCATGTATCTGTAGAAGGAAGATATCTAATCAATGAATCTAGAACACTAGAACACAAAGGACGTAAAAATCAGAGTTCTGTCCTGTGTCAAACATGAATAATAATCCACATGTATTCAGGTCTTAAATACATGAATAAAATCTTTGAGAAACATAGAAGCTCCTCCTCCCTTAAGTCAGCAGTTCCTGAGTGCTGATGTTATAACAGGCAACATAGAATTATTAGGATGTGAGGGCACCATGAAATAAGAGAGAAAGTCCCATTTAACCAAAATCAAAAAACAAAAAAACCAAAAATACAACAATTTTGTTTTTTGTGTATCTAAAGATTCCACAATTAAAATAAAAACAAACAAAATTTAAAACTGGAAGCTATAAACAGTGTTGGTAGTGCATTCAACTGCTGACAAAAATTAGTACACAAACATAAAGCTAAAAAGTAATGAATGCCCCCCCAATGGAAAAAAAAAAAATGAATAGATAGAAAAGTAGACCTGATCCACAATAGAAAAGAATGGGTAGTTAACATGTAAAAAGATGTGTGTGTCCTGGTACCGGAGATGCTAGGTAAGGCGACTGCAGCATCTCATGCCTGCTGGTTACTGCTGAGTAGAGACCAGCTACAGAGAGAGCAAAGCTAAGCAAGTTGCCCTTGGATTTTGATAGGAGCTTCGTGAGCAGGTGAGACTGGGAGCCAGGCAAGGGGAAGACGGTAATAAAGTCTTCAGTATGTCTCTTGTGTGTGTGCGTGTGTGTGTGTGTGTGTGTGTGTGTGTGTGTGTGTGTGAGTTTGTGTGTGTATGTTTGATGAAGGCCACCAGGACAAGTCTTGCTGTGTAATTGGCTGCAAGCTATTGTAGTGAGTAATCTGGCTTTAGAGCCATGCTGCCTTCCCCCCCCCCCCCCGTGCTGGTCTTCCCCTCCCCCACTGACATGTGCCTGCTCCTTTGGTTCCAGTGAGGAAGCTTTGAATCTGGGCTAAGCTCTTCCTACCATGCTACCATGCTGTCTACACTCCTTCAGCACTTTTACCTGCTCCACCCTCCAACAAGCTGAGGATCACCTGTCTAGAGGAGGTGCTCACCTGAATTCAGCATGGGGACCCGCCCACCAACCCCTCATCTGTCCAATTCCCAGACAGCACTGGCAAGTACACAGGGAACCATCCCCCTTCTGCTAGAATCCCCATTCTTCCTAAGATCCACACCCGCCTTCAGCATGTCATGTGGTAGTGGTATTTAAGAAATGTGTCATTGAAACTCGACTTGCTCTAGTTTGTGGTTTGCCATAGGAATTCTGAAAATACTAAGTAATTAGAACAGGTAGTGGGATAGTAAAATTCTCTTCTCTTCCAGGGAAGAGTTCTAATTAGGAGCAGGTTGTAAGATCTCTAACTTCTAACCTCACACTAGAAAGGGCAGGTGCACCAACAAACTGCTGCCATGCTTGTAGAAAAGATAAATGTATTTGGTTTATTGTAAACATATTCCAGATCAATGCTGTGTGCATGACACAGACCATGGCCTACAAAGAATCCCCCTGCCCCAAAGCAAGCTAGAATCATTCTGAAGGCATCACAGGCAGTTATACCACCTGTGGCTAGCAGGTGGTGAGATAAGAGTGGCCAGGAGCCCAAGCTGCTGAGTGATAGTCACTGGTCAGAAGGCACTAAACATCTATGCCCACAGAGTCTTTATATAATTAATATGTGTGCAGTGGGCAAACCAAAACGGTAGGATGAAACTGTGAAACAGGAGGGAGAAGGTTGGAGGAAACAACAAACATGACAGCACTTGTATAGACCAAGACACCATGGAAACACACAGAAGTACTTGGTGGACACAGATCCTGGCAAAGGAATGGAAAGAGTATAAGGCCTCGTCCCACAACACAGTGACAGACTTAACATCCCAATGGTTCTTGTCACCAGAAAGTGAATCAGAATACCTGACCCAGCTTTCCTAAAACACCAACCATGTGACCTGTAACACTAATCATTACAGTGCCCCTCTCCCTGACCCCCCTCAGTACCCTACCCCCAACTATGAAAATATCCACCTCACATCAGACCAGTCTCACAGGAAAAAAATAAAATAAAAAACAATGCACTCACGTTCCTCCTTGACCCCCAGGGTATCACAGAGCTAAGACAGTAAGGACCGTGAAGAAGACTATCCATCCTAACAGCCTGGACTGGAGAAGAAGCCCCAATCTTAAGGGGCACATGAGTCACCCAAGGTGACACAAAACTCTAACAAAGAACAGAAGGCAGATGAGACTCACACTTCTTCCTTCGAAGCCTAGAGCTTCCTTTTCCTTCTCCAGAAAAGTTGCCCTCTCCACACACACACACACCCAAAAGTTTTTCTTAAAATCCTGATCACTCCACAGGAGACGCAAACGACTGTCACTCAGCCTCCCTGAGGATGTCTTTCTCCTGCACCCAGGCTCCTGCTAGACCAGGCTTCGCAGCTAAGGGCCTCGAGCCAGTGGCAGGATGGAGACTGGGGATGAGCTAAACATCTGTGCTGAGTAGTCTGAGGTGTGGTGAAGAGAGACGGGGGGAGGCAGTAGTGAGGACAAAAGAAGCAGATATGAATTAAGTTTTCATCCAGTTTGTGTAACTAGGAAGCACTTGTGCATGCACAGTCACCAGTATCACACATAAAACAGGATATTTCCAAGCCAGCCCATCCATTGATACTTCCTCTAGAAAAATTCATCTCCCTTTGTCTTTTTCTCATCCTGGAGCCTCCTGGAGCCTGGAAAAGTGTTGCCAGACTGCTGGCTGCCCAGTCCACAGCAATCCCTCAAAAGCAGTAGCCTGCCGACCCCCATCCTGTATCCTTGCTTCCTCCTCTTCCTGGGAGCCCCTTAAGTGAGCAGGAGACTGTGACCTCCACACCCCCATCCCACTCCCACCATGCTACAGACTGTACCTGCTTTCAGGAGCAATAGAAAAACTCAGAAACCACCCTCACTGTCCCCCACCAACACAGAGGCACAGCTGCGCGATCTGACTCACACCCACAGATGCAGGTTTCCTAGTGCAGGTACTTCAGTGTGCCTTTCCTTAGGAGAAGGAGGCAGTGGCAAACTTTGCCATCTTTCTAGGAGACCATGTTTCTCCAGGAAGACTGACAAGTTGAAGCCTCCATTCAGCCATAAACAAGAGGGAAAAGGGAAAAGAAAGCTGCAGGGTTTGGGAGGGTGCTGCAATTTTTAAAAGCACTTACCTTTGGGCAGAGAAGGGTAAGATAGTGCAAGGCAGAAGTAGAGGACATTCATAGTGTGGAAAGCAAGGAAGTGGAGCAACAGAAGACTCAACGGTAAGGACTTACCCAGAATATTACATTGAAGAGGAACATGGTGGGCTTCAAGCAGCTGAGATAGCCCCTGGCCAAGCTGCACTTCTTAAATTCTAGGAGGAACACAAAGGACAGGTCCAGGTAAAACCCACATACTTGCTGCCTTTGGGCACATTGTACTTGTCAGTCTTAATGTCAGCCTCCGTGCAGATCTGATCCGCGAACCAGCGGTGTCTCAGAAGGTGCCAGCAATGAAGACACGGTCGAACAGGTGGCCAGAGGTGGACGATTTGACAAAGTCCGAGCCCAAGCCCTTGCTGTCCAAAGATGGACTCCAGTGGATCGAAGAATCCTTGCTACTTGATTTCATTCCCTGGGGGCACAAGGGGCGGAAGGGGTACATTGCTCCAAGAGTGGGATGGAGGGGGCACCCTGATAGGGGACGGGTTCTGAGCAAGTGGGCTTTGGAGCTTCGCACGCCCCCTCTCTGCACCCTAAAGCATTAGCAGAGCAACCACCTCTGGGGGTTCACTGTCTCTGGGACTCGCCTCACTCCCAGCCTTAGCTGGCTGGCCCTGGAGGGCTCTTCCTCACCGCTATAAGCATGCTTGGGGAGTGGGCTCCCCTACATAACTAGGCTTCTTTGGAGAGAAGAAACTAGGCAATTTGACTGCCTCTTCCACCCGGGGACCCACCACCTTGCGGGCACTAGGCCTCCTTTGCTCTGTGACTTTGAGGAGCCTCTGCAGGCTCTGGGCTGCCCAGGTGGGTCGCGGGCAAAAAGCCTCGGGAACCGCTGCAGCTGCAACCACTGGGCTTGCCCTGCTAAATCCCAGCCCTGACTCTTGACTCTGAAATTGCCTAGGGCCCCTTCACCAATCTCTGTGCCCCACCCCCTGCTTTGCATCCAACCAATGGGGTCAAGGTTTGTCTGGTTCCAGTAGGGGAGCTACTCCCTTCCCCAATGACACAATGTCTTTACTAGCATTAGCAGTCTGCTTGTGGGCCTAAACTAGAATGCCAGAGCCCTGGTAAATGTCGAGGGCTCAGTGGCTGGGAATGAACTAATACCTCAATGGGAAAGCACTGGTCTGTTGCCCCAGCAAGGGCAGCGAGCAGATGAAGAGAACTGGAGACACCAAGAACCCAAGGAAATCAGAAGATAGGGCTAGGAGAAAAGGCTGGATGAAAATGAAACAGCAGCCACTAACAGGCTGGCCTCCGCCCCCTATGAACATCAGGCCTGGCTAGCCTGGGACACATGGTCTTAAGAGGTACCTTTACACACACACCCCCAACTATAAAATTATTTTTGTGACTGGCTCCTCCCACACTGACGTCACAGGCCATTACCTAAGCCCCGCCCACAGCCAGACTAGAACTGTAAATACAGATGGGGATGCCCCCGCCCACCCGCACTGGCCCCGCCCCTCCACCATGACCCCGCCCACCCGCACTGGCCCCGCCCCTCCACCTGTCTGAAGACTCCACCATGACCCCGCCCACCCGCCCTGGCCCCAACCCTTCACGCTAACCCCACCACCGCTGGCTCCGCCCCGGCCGCCATGTATCCCTTGGGCGCCGCGTTCCCGCCGCGGCCTCCGCGCAGTTCGGAGCCGCGGGAGACAGGAAGCCAGATAGAACCGGATCCGCGCGGCCCCGGGGTGGGCGGGGCCTCGGCTCACCGTCGCTAGGACCCGCCCCCCCCACCCTCCCGTCTGAGCCGCCGCAGCCGCGGTCGTCCAGTCGCCGCCCGCACCGCTTTGTGGCGGCCGCCGCCACGGGCCTCTGTGACGCACTTCCGCTTCCGGGGAGGGCGGGGCTGCGCCTCCGGAAAAGCGGCGAAGGCCTTTCAGTCCGGAAGCGCGGTGCCTCTTCCAGTTCCCGCGCGCCCGCTAAAGCACTTCCGGTCTTGCTCACCTCTGACCCTGCGGGGCGGAAGCGGACGCGGCTCGCACCGGACGCTGTTTCCGGTAACCGGGGGCGTCTGCGACCCGCGTCCCCCACCCCGCGTTCCCGGCGCTGGCGTGTGACGTCACCGCGCCCACTCGGCGGCCGTACCGGGATCCCCGCGGCACCCGCTGACCCCGTCGCGGTCTCCGTGACGTCACAGCCGGCGACCGGGACCTGCTCAGGCGCACGGCGGCGTCTCAACAAAACCCCCGCGGGGGCGGCGGCGATGGCGGCGCCGATCGATCACGTGATTCCCCTCGGCTCCCGCCGACATCGTCGCGCAGTCCGTGACGTCACAGCCGGCGACGAGGACACGCTCCGGCACACGGCAGCGGCCGCGCGATTCCCCAAGGTCAATGGCGGCGTCGCTAGATCCCGTGATGCCCCGCGGCGCCCGCCGACCGCGGGCTTCTGACGTCACAGAGAGCGCGACTGAGTCCCGCGAACCCGACCGCGTCCTGTATGCGGCCGCACCGGGATTGCTGCCGCTGCGGACCCGGGAGACGTCGCGCTGACCGTGACGTCACAGCCGGCGACGGGGTCTCCCGGAGGTGGCAGCTGCGATCGATCCCGTGATTCCCCGCGGCGGCCCCCGGCTCTGTCAATACTAATCAGGTATCAATAAACAGTAACTAATCAATAAATCGTGGCGCAGGCCTTTGTTCCAGCACTGGGTCGGCAGAGGCAGGGGCATGACGGTGATGGGATGACGATGACGGTCAGTAATCGTGATAATCGGTAATCAGTACTAATCAATGACGAATAATCGATGCTAAAAATGATCAGTAACCATGATAACCAATGATCGATTACCGCCTATGGGTAATCAATACCGATCAATAATCGATAAGCAATTATCGATAATTAATAGCCAATACTGATCCATAATTGGCGACAGCAGTCAATGCAAATCAAGAGTCAACTTGGGGGGATCCTAATATAAATGTAAATATAAAATGTGCAACGAAATACGAAAATAAAATTATAATGAAGTAAAATGCAAAGTATAAAATATGAGATAAAATGAATAAAAATATAAAATAAAATATTAAATACTGAAAAAATCTAAATAAGATAAGAATATAAAATATAACAAATAACAATGTAGTAAAGTAAATGAAAATGGAATAAAATAAACTATAAATATAAAATTAAGTAAACGAAATAAATAAAAATATAAAATAAAATATAAAATATAACAAATAAATAAAATATAAAATATAAAACAAGCTATATAGACACAAATTAATATTTATTATTATCAATATTATGACGTACGGTGAAGCACAGTTGGTCAAACAGCGTCTGACCGGATGTGACGCGTGTAGGATAATATTTAACAATTTTATCTCCGTTACACAGCCTGGTGTAGAATTAAAAGTCTGATCAGATTTTTATTTTAAATCTTTAATTTATTTTATATTATATTTTGTATTTGATTTCATATTTTACATCGTTTTAAAACGATTTACTTTTTTTTATGTTTTATATTTTATATTTAATGTATTTTATATTTGATTTTGATTTTATATTTATATTCATAGTATGTTTCATACTTGTTTTATATTTTACACTTTATATTTTATTATATATTTTAAAGATTAAATTTATTTCTTCTTTTATATTTTGTTTTAATTTATATTTATTTATTTTATAGTTTACATTTACATTATATTTTACATATATAATTTTTTAATATTTTATATTTAAATTTATATTTTGCTTTATTTTATATTTTATATTTTATATTTGATGTATTTTGTATTTATTATTTAATATTTTATATTTATGTTTTGTATTTTACATTTTATATTTTATTGTATATTTTAAATTTTCGTTTATTTCATATTTTATTTCATATTTATTTCTTATTTTATATATATAATATATATAATTTATGATATTTTGTATTTTATATTTAATATTATATTTTATATTATTTTATATATTACTTTATTTTGAGTTTTTCATTTTCTATTTTCTATTTTATTTTGTTTTAAATTGTGTTTTTTATTTACATTTACATATATATTATATAGTTTGCATATTATATTTTATTATATATTTAAATTTTATTTTACACTTTGTATATTATGTTTTATGTTTTATATTTTATATTTTACTTTTATGTTATATTTCATATTTTTATTTTATATTATTTTCTATTTTATTTTGCTTTCATTTTTTAATTTTATATTTGATGTATTTTACATTTTATTTACTTTTTATTTTATTTTCATTATATTTATATTTTATACTTATGGTTTATAAGTTACATTTCATATTTATTATATATTTTAATTTTAAAGTATAATTCTTATATATTTACATTTAATTTCATATTTTCTATTTAATATTTTGTTTTATTTATTTTTATTTCATATTTTATATTTTTTATTTGATTTATTTTATATTTTATTTTATTTCATATTTTATATTTATGTTTTATATTTTACATATATTTGAGATTTTAAATTTTGTTTTATTTCATTTTTTATTTTATATTATTTATTTCATATTAATATTTATATTATATTCTATGTTTTAGTTTGTATTTTTTATTATTTTCCATTTTAATTTACTTTTCTGAATTTTGTACTTTAAATTTTATATTACCGAATTTTATGTTTTATATTTACATTTACATTTACGTTATAATTATCAATGTTTTATATTTAATATTTTTTCCATTGTAGTTTAATTTAATTTTTAATTTTATATTTTAGAATTTATATTCGATGTATTTTATATTTTATTTTTATGTTTTATGTTTTATAGTTGATGCATCTGATTGATGAATTCGGAGACACGGCTTCATCATCTCTATCGATTTTCTGATGATTTATTTCCCAGCCGACACAACATGGAGACAAATCCATAAGGGACGAGGTGAGGCCCTGAGACCCTTGCGGACACGGTTGTTCAAGGCAGGCGGCAAAGAAAGCACTGGAAATTATTGATTAATAATAATTAGTTATTATTTCAGGGGGGGTCTTGCGAATTTATACACATATCTGAATTTTTGTTTATTATACACATATTTATATATATTACAGACATATATATGTTTATATATATACTACAGACATATATATATATAATAGACATTTATATATATTACAGACATTTATATATGTTACAGACATATTTATATTTATTATGGACATATATATATTACAGATATATTTATATATTACAGAAATATATATATTATAGACATATTTACATATATTACAGACATATTTATATATATTATAGACATATTTATATATATTACAGACATATTTTTATATATTACAGACATATTTATATATTAGACAGACATTTATATATTACAGTCATTTACATATATTACTGACAGATTTACATATATTACATATATATTCCAGACATATTTATATATATTACACACATATTTACATATATTACAGACTATTTATATATATTACAGACATACTTATATATATTACAGACATATTTATATATATTACAGACATATTTATACATATTACAGACACATATATATTATAGGCATATTTATATATATTGCAGACATATTTACATATATTACAGACATATATATTGCTGCAGACATACACATTAGACATACTTATACATATTATAGACATATATATATTAGACATATTTATATATATTACAGACATATTTATATATATTATAGACATATAATGTGTACAATAAACAGATATTCAAATATGTGTATAAGAAACAAATATTCAGATCCATGTGCCGTAATATATATAAATATGTCGATGAGATACGAATGTTCAAGTATGTGCATAATATATACTAATATGTAAATATATGTAATGTGCATAATATATATAAGTATGTCAATATATAATGTATATAATATATATAAATATATAAATACATATAAATACTTTTCTAACCATAGGTTGGCATTACTGGAAATAAAAGATACGTGAAGAAATAATTCTATCTTTTAATGATGAAAAACTATTTAATTCAATTTAATTTAATTTTTTAAATTAAAATTAATGTAATTAATTTAGTTTAATGATCAAGAAGGAAAGAAACTAATTTAATTTTTAATTTTTAAATTTCAATAGGGAATGCTGGGTAATGTTGGGAGCAGGGAGAAGAGGTGAGGAGGAAGAGATGATCTTAGCATCCACAGGCAGACATAGTCAGGACAGAGGTAAAGCTGCCTCTGGTGTTTAGTACAGTGCTAGGGGAAAACTGTGATCATTGCATCTGGGATAATAAACAGTGTGGTAGATCTATAGAACGCTTACCTGTGTCCTGGCAGGTAAAGCATGTGGTTGAACAGAGACTGTCTGCACAAGTGGGGCTGAGACACAAGGATGAGGCAGGAAAGGAAGGGCAGGTGGGCATTGTCTATCTTATCTATAAGATGATGCACAGGGGGAGAGGCAACTTCCACTGGTATTCTGTCTAAGAGTAAGTGCAACTGATATTAGGATCTGCAGTAACAGATAGTGAGGCAGGTCTTTGGACAAAGTACCCTTTCTATTGCCATGCATGGCTTGTGGTTGAACAGGAGCGTTTTTCAATAATCAGGACCTCAGGCCAAAGATGAGTTTGTAAACCCCAATCAATTCTGTTTCTGAGAGTGCACAAAGTCCACTTGAGCAAACATCCTATGACAATCCCCCCTTGTCAACAGACAGTCAAGGTACAACTGCAGGGTTAAGCTACATATAAGATAATTAATACACCTTACAGAGGAAAAGTTAGTCTACCCATCATGTTTGTCAGATGATTTTGCCCCCTTGATTAGTTCCTGCAGATTATGCCAGACATGCAGCTTTTTAAATATTAAGTTGCTGACCTATATGTTAATGCCCCAATCTTGCTGTAACTACAATAAATACTCAGCACCTCTAGACTCTCAGTTTTGATCTCATGTGAGGCTGACTGATGAGAATCCTTATTACAGAGCTCATGATAAAGACCTCCATGTGTTTGCATTACAATAGGCTACTTGTTGGTCTTTGGGGTCTCTGTGACCTGGACATAACATCTTAGTGCATTGACCCAAGACCCTCAGGACTCCCAACTAAAGGATTGAAAGGCCAGTTGTTAATATCCACCATTCTTTTTGGGTCAGTGGCTTATCTGCCAGATTTGAGATAGTGTGCCTTGGTTTTCAGGTTTTTCTTGAGTATTGTGGAGGGAGATGACTAAATTGAACATGGAACCCTGCTACAGTGGATACACTGGAGAGTCGCAGCCCCAAAGTGCTTCGAAGATGTTCCAGAGCCTGGTATAGTGAACGGTGTTTCTCTGGTTTTAATTTCTGGGAAGGTTAGAGCAGACTTAAAACCCTGCTACAGGGCTCACAGCTGCCATCCTGTCTTCATTTTCTCCTTTGTCCAAGTGGAAGAATCTGCTGGGTAGCTTTTACTGCCCCCTTGTGGCTGTCTGTATTGTGTGTGGCACTTTGTTATTCTCTCACTGAGGAAATGAGACAGACTCCATCCTAATCAATTTAGTTACCAGCCCCACACCTTGGGTTAAATCCTTCTTAACAACAGGACCTGGACCCATTGACTAGTCCATGACAGAGAGCTCTTAAAGACAGCATCCAGGGCAAAGTCAGGCTCTGCCTACCTTATTTTACAGGGTAGAAAGACAAAGACCTCATTTCCCACCTCCTGAACTACCCTCTGTGCAGTTCATCTGTGACTCTGTAATTTTGAACTTGGAGCTGTCATAAGATGGGAGGTTGTTCTTCATTGATTGTCACAAATTTATCATA
This sequence comes from Arvicanthis niloticus, assembly GCF_011762505.2. Taxonomy (NCBI): domain Eukaryota; kingdom Metazoa; phylum Chordata; class Mammalia; order Rodentia; family Muridae; genus Arvicanthis; species Arvicanthis niloticus. The sequence goes on along the minus strand of NC_133431.1, from coordinate 13,224,891 downwards.
TCTTCCTTGGGTCAGAGATCCTGTCCTTTGTTGGTGGTCATTTCTGTTGTGTGAGACAATCTGCTTTTCTGTCTACCTTCCAGCTGTTTTAGCCTCCTCTTTGGTAGCACTGGCCTGGGAACCCAGGGTTAAAGAAACTCACCCCAGGTCAGCACAGCCTCTGAGATCCCCATTCCAGTGTATCCTTCCCTGCTCTGAGCCAGGTGCCCTCCCTATTTTGTCCTTGCTCAGCCACAACTCCAAGTTCCTCATGGGGTGACAGGAGCTCCTATAATTGATATGGTTAAATCATTGGTTTGTGCTGTAACAATTTCCTCATTTATTATTGTGTCTGTGTCATAGTAGTTTTCAGTTCTCGGCATTTCAGAGATACAGTCATCTGAAGGAGCCTCAATTCAGGGCATGTCCTCATCAGAATAGCTGGGTGCTATGTCTGTGAGAGGTAGTGTTGATGATTGAGTAGGAAGGCTCTTCCACTGAGGGTGGCAATATCCCTAAGCAAGTGGTCCTGGGCTGGATGAGAGAGCAGGCTGAGCATGAGACTGTAACCAAGCAAGAGAGCAAGCCAGGAGACAGTGTTTGTCCATGCTTTTTGTATTGTATATTTTATTTACATTTCAGATGCCATCCCCTTTCCCCACCCCCCACCCCCATGAAAACCCCTATCCCATGCCCTTTTTTTCTTTTTGCTTTTATACACTTTTTAAAAAAAATATTAATTAACGGCATTATAAGTTTATTAATGCTGAATCAGAAGTGTAACCCAATACCCAACCTAGATATATAAACTATCTTTGACTGGTGGAGACACGTGAACATTTGTCTCCATGTCCCCTCCTTTTTCTCTCTTTCTCTCTCTCATCACCTAGCTTCTCCTTTCCTACTTCTCCTCCTCTCCTTACTCCTTCTCTTCCTCTCAGTACTCCTTCCCACCTAAGTTCCTTTTACATATGACCCTTCCTGTTAAAATAAAACTTCTCTCTCAAAATACAATTAGAGCATAATTATGCCAATTTGTACCAGTGAGTTACAAGATAGTCCTAATACCCAGTCCATCATTTTGTTGACTAACCAGAACCTCTCTCATCTATCCAAACTAAAACTCTTAGTTCTGAACCTAGATTTTTCCTTGGCTTTAGAATGAATATCAGCTGAAAGCCATCCACTCAAAACTTTTCTTTCAAGGTAAATAGCCAGGATTGGCTATGAGTCTATAAGTTATCAGCCCCGTCAGATATCCAGAATGGCTGAGTTAATTGTCCATGCTTTTTGCTTTCAGTTTCTAATCTAAGCTCCCAAAATGATAGACTGTGATCTGACAGAACCATGTACCACAACCAGTTATTACCTGAGATGCTTTTGCTTAGAGGATTCAATCACAGCAGTGGAGTAGCAAGTTAGAACAACAGCAACAACGTTATTTTGCTGCTGTGCAGAATCTTTGTTGTAGATTGTATTCTTGTGGACAGGACAAATTTTGGGTAGAAAGATTTTTGGACTGGTTGGGTTTTTAACTCTCCATTAAGAGTCCTGCCTGATGCAGGGTGTGGCCTCTTCAGAGTCCATATCTCACTGTTATGCATCTCAGCTAAGATCAACCTTAGACTCCTTGGTACATATTTATGGTCTCTGGCACATCCTAAATGTACCCCCTCCACTCAGGCAGCTGCAGATTTTGATTCATATTCCCACTCTGGCCCTCTTTTGTCTCTCGAAACACCTGTTGCTGGTTCTCCCCGATTTCCCCTTTCTTATCTGTTCTCCCATGCAGTTCTCTCTCTTCCATCTGCCTCCTATGATTGCTTTACTCCCCATTCTGAGTGAGATTCAACCATGCTCATTTGGGCCTTCCTTCTCGTGTAGTTTCTTTGTGTCTATGGAGTGTAGTGTGGGTTTCCTGTATTTTATGATTATTATTCACTTGTAAGTGAGTACATACATGCATGTGCTTTTAGATCTGGGTTACCTCACTCAGGATAATAGTTTTTAGTTGTATCCATTTGCCTTCAAAATTCATGATGTCCTTGTATTTTATAGCTGAATAGTTTTTCCTTTTGTAAACGAACCACATTTTCTATATTCATATTTTGGTTGAGTGACATCTGGGATTTTTCCAGTTTCAAGCTGTTATAAATAAAATGGCTATGAACCTAGTGGATTCCCTACTCTAGTTCCACCGCCTGCACAGAGTCCCTCTATCCAATATCCTCTGTTTTTCCTTTGAGAAGGTGTGGACCCCTGGGTATCTCCACACAGCGGTGCATCAAGTCTCTGCTGGGTTAAGTTTATCCTTTCCATTGAAGCCAGACATGGCAGCCCAGTTCAGGGAGCAGATTCCACAGATAGACAGCAGGTTTAGGGACAGCCCCTGCTACAGTTGTTGGGGGACCCTCATGAAGACTGAGCTACACATTTGCTACATATGTTCTGGGGCCTTAGTCTAGACTGTGTGTATTATTTTGTTTGTAGATTAGGCTCTCTGTGTCCCCAAGGGTCCAGGTTAGTTGATTCTGTTGACCTTCTCATGGATTCCTATCCTCTTCAGGACATCAATCCTTCCCCCAACTAACATAACAGTCCCCAAGGGCCATTCAATGTTTGACTGTGGTTCTCTGCATCTGTTTCAAGTCAGCTGCTTGGTGGAGCCTCTTAATGGATAATGATGCAAGGCTCCTGTGTGGGAGCATCACAGAGTATCCCTAATAATGTCATGGATTGGTGTTTGTCTATAAGGATGGTCTCCAGCTGGGCAAGTTTTCATTGGCCATTCCCTCAGTCTCTGCTCCAGCTTTACCCCTGCATTTCTTTTAGACAGGACAGATTTTGTTCTGTATGTCTACTGTGTTGTGGTTGAATTTGATCAGCTTTCTTCTCATACTCCCATACATTCCCCATTTGGTCTCAGTCTGTAATTCACATAAGGTACAGTATAAACATTTGCGATTCAATGCTATGCTAGTTGGCAAACCTGATGGATTTATATTTTTAACTTTATTCATTCTGTGTTTGGTTTTCTAGACTAAATTTTTCTGTGAAGCAATTCCACATAAGCCCCCTGACATGTTTTTGTTCAATAAGCACATGCTTCTGTGCTGCTCTTCATCCATATCTTTAATTTTGAAATTTGGCCAAATATATAGTTTATATTCTGTTTCTCCGGATGGCTTATGCCCATGTCATCAATATTACCTGATGCTTCAGATTCATTGAATTGCAGGTTTGTGATTTTCTGCCTAACTCTTATGTTTGTTGTGAAATTTTTGAATAAATAATGTATCATGCCTGTGTGTTGTGCCCCAAGCTGCCCTACGTTTGGGGGCCAAAATGTCACGGACCACTCTGTCAATGTTGAAACCCGCACTGCCAAAAACCTTGGGGGCTAAACTATTAGAGCCCACACTGCCCCAAGCTGCTCCAGTTTCCGGGTCGGGGTTCAGCAAGCAAGAGAATGAGGACAAACTTGAAGAATGGAGACCAGAGTGTGATTCAATCCTGTTTATTTTTCAGTCTCTCTTCCTAGTCCAATTTCCAAGTCTTGAGTTCCTAGTCCCTAGTTCCCAGATCCTAGTGCCTCCAAGTTCCAAGTTCATTCTCTAAGTGCTAAGTGCCTAATGCCTAATAATCAACTCCAAGTTGTTCTCTCTGAAGTGTCTGATTTTCTGTTACTCTTTTTTGTCTGCCTCTCACCTTTTATATGTCTCACTTCTAAGCCTCACCTCTATGTCATGCCTTTAAGTCATGCCCTTAGGTCTTGTCTCTAAATCTGATCTCTAAGTCACACCCTTAAGTCTTGGCTCTAAATCACAGCTTTAAGTCTCACACACCAATGTGAAGATCCTGGGTACCTAAAACTTGATGTTGTCAGAGTGTGGTCAGCTGTTGTAGGCTGATGTGATCAAGTTTCTTTTCAGGGTATATGGCTCAAGATGGTTGTGAGGATGATAGCCGCCTTCTATCGGCTCCCCACAACTGTGTGCATGAATATGAATATCATGTATGACTCATCTTTACTGTTGTCAGAAAATGGCCTCAGAACTCCTGATCTTGAAGAAATGGACAGGTGTTGGTCCACATGTGTATGCTAGAAATTGTCCACTATTATGTGGAAGACCAGCAAGATGTCTCAACTACTGAGCTGAAATACTCAGTAGTTGAACTCCTGAAATACAATCTTTATTTCTGATCAACATATTCATTACTAATAATTTCATCTGTGCATTTTTAACTGTTTAAACATGCATTCCCTTTTATTAAGATTTATTAATGTTGCTGTTTAAACTGGTTCACTTCATGTTTATGCAAGACGAATACAGGACGGCACTGAATGTATAATGCTTTGCAGAAAGTTCAGTAAAAATCTGTGAGTTCATTCTATCATTTTTTGTTTCCTGATTTATTTTTGTAGCACAGTAAGGTTCTTAACATGTGACTTTTGATGTCCTAAAACTCATTGCATGTATCGTGCTACATTCAACTCAGTAACATACACCTGCCTGTCCCTCTGCAATTAAATACATGAGCAAATACAAGCAGCTTGCCCATCACCTTTGTAGTTAGTACTTTTTCATCCAGCTTTTCAGATGTGTGCTCAGTACAGTTGATCTGTTTCCCCCTGCATATCCCTCTCAATTGCCATTTGTGTTGCAAGGCTATAATCTATTCAAAGGGATCAGGAATGACACAGATGAACCCTGTGTGAAGGGTTCAAGTGTCAACATTTCAAGTTTCTTCTAAACTGACATGGTGATCATATTATAATTCATGTGTCAGCAAATAAGTTGATAAATCATGTGAATTATAAGATTATATTTTATAGGAAGCATACCTTTACTTTGTAGTGATGTCAGTATCAGGCTTTGTGTTGTTCACATGTATGGGATATTTTAGGAAGCAGTGACTTACAAAGACGTGCATGTGAACTTCACTGCAGAAGAGTGGAATTTGCTGGATCCTTCCCAGAAGAATCTCTACAAAGACATGATGCTTGAGACCTACTGGAACCTCACTGCTATAGGTAAGACTGTGAATTTATTTTTGCTTCTCAATATAAGGGAAAAATGTTTTTGGGTTACTGATGATCATATGTTATTTCAATAGAGAACAAGTAATATTGAGTTGAATAAATCAGGTTCATTGCCGTGAAAATTCAGAATAACTTGAATATTGCCTAATTCCAATCCCATATCTTTCATTTTCTGGTACCGTATTTTAGGCTATAATTTGGAAGGGCGTCATACTGAAGAACAATATCAAACTTCTAGAAGTCATGAAAGGTAATTTTAATGTTTAAGCTGATACAAATATGCCTGTGAGGAAAGTTTAATATGATCTGGAAGCTCTAATGGAAAGCAAGTGTGTAAAATATCAGTCCTTTTATGTACCTCAATGTCAGTTATGTGATTGGTGTTTGTAAGGCAATTCTGTAAGAAAGAAGAGAAAGAAAAAATGCCTTAAGCGATCAGTTTATTTGATTTGTATCTCCATTAGAGCTATGTTGTGGAACTACCAATTTGTATAGTCTCATAATATTTAGATGTTGCACATTGAATAGTGATAAACATGTATCCATAACCTTCTAATAAGCAAATAGTCCATGATAAAGTTGGTGATACTCATATACGTGCAGTGAAATTGTTAAGTTTAGTGTTTTGTCAGTTTATGAGAGTCAAGAATGTTGTTGTGGAGAAACATTAATCATGTCTGCAGTGAACAAAAAATCAATGCATGTGAATTCAATGTGGAAACCTTTCATTTGTTACTCTTTTTTAATGGGTGTATCAATTGTCAGCATGGATGAAACCATGTGAGCATAGAGATACTAAAAGAAACAATATACCTCTATCTACTTCAGAACAATGACAAGACATGTAGTATTCTGCCTTTGGTAGACTTTCTGAATATGATAGGTGTTTGCAGTTGATTGATTTTGTGACATTACTGGGAACATCTCCAAAGTCACACTGCAGAAAATCTCTATGGGTACTAGAAGTTTGTAAATTATTTTGTTCATCCTGGTTCACAGTGCTGCTGTTGTGTGATGCACACTACAGGAAAAACTAAGAATTCAGTGGGTGTTTTAATGCTCTGAGTTATCCCATATTTCTTAGGACATGTTAAAAACATTATATAGAAATCTCATATAGAAAAAGGATTCTGTAAATGTGAGCCATGTAATAAATTGTCTTACCATCACAGGTATTTTCAAAGACCTAAAGCAACACACAGTGAGCAAGTACAACCATGAACATTAAAGTGATAAAACCTTAAGATCTCAGTGTTCTTTTTATTAGACCAACTGTAAAATTTATACATATTTGTAAAATGATTGATCAGGCTATGAATGTGGTAAAGTTTTCACATGTGCCCATTATTGTTGCAGGCATGAAAGAAGTCATACTGGAGAGAAACCACATGAATTTAATCAATGTGGTAAAACCTTTTCATGTCAAAGTCATCTCCATTCTCATAAAATTACACATACTGGAGAGAAACATTATGAATGTAATCAATGTGGTAAAGGCTTTACACAACAAAGTAATCTCCGAAAACATAAAAGAACACATACTGGAGAGAAACCTCATGAATGTAATCAATGTGGTAAAGCCTTTTCATGTCACAGTGGTCTCCGATCTCATAAAAGAACACATACTGGAGAGAAACCTTATGAATGTAATCAATGTGGTAAATCCTTTTCACATCACAGTAGTCTTCAAAGACATAAAAGAACACATACTGGAGAGAAACCATATGAATGTAATCAATGTGGCAAAGCCTTTTCATGGCACAGTGATCTCCAATATCATAAAAGAACACATACTGGAGAGAAACCTTATGAATGTAATCAATGTGGTAAAGCCTTTTCATGTCACAGTCATCTCCAAATACATAAAAGAACACATACAGGAGAGAAACCTTATGAATGTAATCAATGTGGTAAAGGCTTTACACAACAAAGTAATCTCCAAATACATAAAAGAACACATACTGGAGAGAAACCTCATGAATGTAATCAATGTGGTAAAGCCTTTTCAGATCACAGTAGTCTCAAAAAACATAAGAGAACACATACTGGAGAGAAACCTCATGAATGTAATCAATGTGGTAAAGCCTTTTCAGATCACAGTAGTCTCCAAAGACATAAAAGAACACATACTGGAGAGAAACCTTATGAATGTAATCAATGTGGTAAAGCATTTGCAAGGCCCAGTCATCTTCGATCTCATAAAAGAACACATACTGGAGAGAAACCTCATGAATGTAATCAATGTGGTAAAGCCTTTTCAGATCACAGTAGTCTCCAAAGACATAAAAGAACACATACTGGAGAGAAACCTCATGAATGTAATCAATGTGGTAAAGCCTTTTCATGTCACAGTGGTCTCCGATATCATAAAAGAACACATACTGGAGAGAAACCTTATGAATGTAATCAATGTGGTAAAGCCTTTTCAGATCACAGTAGTCTCCAAAGACATAAAAGAACACATACTGGAGAGAAACCATATGAATGTAATCAATGTGGCAAAGCCTTTTCATGGCACAGTGATCTCCAATATCATAAAAGAACACATACTGGAGAGAAACCTTATGAATGTAATCAATGTGGTAAAGCCTTTTCACATCACAGTAGTCTCCAAATACATAAAAGAACACATACAGGAGAGAAACCTTATGAATGTAATCAATGTGGTAAAGGCTTTACACAACAAAGTAATCTCCAAATACATAAAAGAACACATACTGGAGAGAAACCTCATGAATGTAATCAATGTGGTAAAGCCTTTTCAGATCACAGTAGTCTCCAAAGACATAAAAGAACACATACTGGAGAGAAACCTTATGAATGTAATCAATGTGGTAAAGCATTTGCAAGGCCCAGTCATCTCCGATCTCATAAAAGAACACATACTGAAGAGAAACCTTATGAATGTAATCAATGTGGTAAAGTCTTTACACAACAAAATCATCTCCAAATCCATAAAAGGACACATACTGGAGAGAAACCATATGAATGTAATCAATGTGGCAAAACCTTTTCATGTCACAGTAATCTCCAAATACATAAAAGATCACATGCCAGAGAGAAACCTTAATTATATAATCAATGTGGAAAAAAACATAAGTAAAAACGTTCCAAAGAAATAAATGATCACATACTGGAGCGATACTGTGTGAATGTAATTAATATATTTAAAGCCTTTTCACAAAGTTTTTGTCTCCAAAACCATAAAAGAACCCATATTGGAAAGAAACCTATGAATGTGATCATTGTGGTAAAAGCCTTTCCATAAAGAGTTTTCCTAAAAAAACATAAAAGAACCCATATTGGACAGAACTATGAATGTAATCATTGTGCTAAAGTCTTTGCATGTCCCACTAGACTCAGAAACATAAAAGATCCCACATTGCAAGAAACTTCATGAATGTGATCAACGTGGTAAAGACTTTTCACAACATGAGCATCTCCATTATTATAAAAGAACAAGAACAGGAGAGAAGCCTCATGAATGTAATCAGTGTTGTAAAGCATTTGCAAGTCACAGTCATCTGCAGTGACAGGAGAGATCACATACCAGAGGAAAACCTGGTTGAATATTTACAATGTGGTTAAGCCTTTGCCTGTCATAGTTCTTTACACATACACAAAGAAATCACACTGGAGAGAATCCTCATTAATGTAATCACTGTGGAAAAACTGACAATTCACTTTTATCTGCGACTACATAATGGAACACATTCAAGAAAGTGACTCAGTGTCATCAAGGTGCTAAGCCCTTGCATGTCACAGGCAGTGCCCGATCCATAAAAGAACACATACTGAAGAGAAACTGCATGAATGCCATGAAAGAGGTAAAGTCTTTGCATGACAATGTGCTCTCCAAACACTTCAAGTAACACACTTTTTAGAGAAACCTTATGAATGTAACATGTGGAGAAGCCTATGCCTATCACTAGTCTCCAAAGACATAAAAGACCACAAATTGGACAGAAATCTTGTGAATGTACTCAAGTTGGAAAATCATTTACATGCCACAGTATTCTCTGAATGCAAAAATCAACACGTACTAGAGAGAAACCTTCTGAAAGTAATCTATGTGGTAAAGCATCTGCATGTCCTAATCATATATAAATGCATGGAAGAATTCATAGTAGAAATGAACTGTGATGATTTGAATATACTTGGCCCTAAGAAATGTCAATATTAATATGTTTGGCCTTGTGGGAATAGATATTACTGTTTTGAAGGAAGTGAACTCCTAGGGTGGTGGTCTTGGAGCTCTGGCTTATAAAAAACAGACTCTCCTATCACCTGGCTAGAAGACAGTCTCTTCCTGACTACCTTCTCAAGAAAATGCAGAACTCTCAGCTCCTTCTCAAGCATCACGGCTGCCTGTATGTTTTCATTCTTCCTGCTATGTTGATCATGAACTAAACACTTGAAAGTGTAAGACAGACCGAGTTAACTATTTGCCTTTAACAGAGTTGCCTTGGTCACAGTGTCTCTTCTTAGCAATGGAAATTTTATCTAAGGCAGAAGTTGGTACCCCAGACTTAAGTATTCTTATTGGGAGGCCTGACCAGGCTTTTGTGTGAAGCAATGTGGGTTTGATGTTGGGTTTGTACATGCATTAAGTGGAACTTCAGGGGCCATGCTAGTAGAATACATATGTACTAAGGGTGGTTTGAACTTTGTATATAGTTTTTATAATGCTTTGTTGAAGAAAGTTGCTGTTTTTACTCCCATCTGAAGGTAAAGAGGTTTATTTTGTTAATTGCATTGACAAAGGAAGTCTCAGGAAAGCCAAGTACAGCCTTTAGCCTCTGTTTACTCTCATGGTGATTGTTTTGATCACACTTAGTAATCTTAGGAAAGAAAAATATAAAATCTTAGGTTCAAAGAGAAAACCTCACAAGGAAGTTGAATGAAGCTAAATCTTGTGATCACAGACCCACAACGTTATTAAAGAAATGGTGATATTATGGCAAGATTCCATCCACCTAAACATATGGATGTGAAGTTGTATGGATGAGAACTGTATAATGTTAGGCATTATTATTAACTGGTTATTGTTTTTATGTGGACATAAGAAGATACAATTATGTGTCAAATTGACAATGGACAGATTGTGATTACTATAGTGGGTTTTCAATTTAAAATCTAAAAGGATATAGGATATACTTAGGTCCAGACATGGTGATACACACCTTAAATCCTAGGAGATGAACATCAAGCAGATCTCTGATTCAAGTCATCCTGGTAAAGAACAAGCTTTAGGTGATGAAAAGCTTAGGTACAGGGAAAGCGTTAAATATGTATTACCCAACATTCAGGAGACAAAGCCATGCAGATCTCAGTTCAACTTTCATCTACAGAGCAAGTTCAAGGACAGCCGAGCTTAGGCAGTAACATTGTTGAAAAATAGAAAGGTGGTGATGATGTACTAGAAGAGGCCATGTTCTGGCAAAAACAAGCAGAGGAACTCAGCAGCTTTGTTTTTGTGGCTCTGACTTTAGAGGCAAGAAGAGAAGGGACGACTGAGACAATTCATGCTGGTTGGCTATAGTTAAAAAATTAGTGGTGACAAAGAAGAAACCAGCATCACTGAGGTGAAACCTTCTGGTAAGTGTTTTCTGAGAGGAGAAAGAAGCTATATTCCAGAGGTAGCCAAGGTTGTCCCTTGTGGTTTAGCTTGACTCAGTCCTGGGTAAGACTCACCCAGGTGGCACTGGTTTTAAGGTATCAATGTGTCATGCAGTGCAGCTAAGGCTTGGCAGCATGAAGGGAACATGAAAGGAATGCTGTGAAGACTGTTTGTCAGAGAAGAACCCAGCATGTTGAAGATGTCAGTCCCGTGGGATGAGCAGAAATAGCAGCAGCAGTTGAGTGGAGTCAAGCAGAACCTAGTGTCCTATAGAGGGAAGGGCTGGAGAGAGACCCAGCTTCTTTAATGGAGCGCAGAAGATCATCTGTGGATCCCAGATACTGGAACAAGAAGCTGTAATTTTGAAGTTACTTTGGAGACCCCAAGAGTTTTAGATTCCAGAGCTGTGGGATACCTTCTCAGGAAAACTCCTTTAAGGAAATAAAATCAGCCAAAGTAAAAGATTGTGCTACAGTGAGCCAAGCAGGAAGGAGTTGGAGATCTGAAGAACGCTTTGACATCAGACATGGAGACACAGAGTTTGTAGATTTCCTTGCTAGCTTTTGGTCTTCTTTTGGCCCAGTATTTCCTCACAATGGTGATTAGGAATGGTGACTATATCCTGTGAATTTGAATGGATATGATGTGCTATTTTTTTTAAAGTATAAGGAATTACAGTTACATGATTGGAATGATCTCAGAAGAGACTTTGAACATTGGACTTTTAACATTTTTAAGACTTCTATAGATGGGGACTTTTAAATTTGAACCTCACATATTTTGTATTATGCTTTTTTAAAATATGATCTCCATACACTCATGTGTTTGCACAATCATATGGGGGCCAGGCAGTGGAATGTGGTAGTATAAGTATACTTGGCTCATGTGAGGAAGTTATTATGAGATGTGGCCTTGTTGGAGGAAGTGCATCACTGTGGGTGTGGTCTTTGAAGTTCCACCCAGTGCAGAATGGACCCTTCTACTAGCTCCCTGGCAGATAGTCTCTTCCTGGCTGCCTTTGGATCAAGATGCAGAACTCTCAGCTTCTTCACCGGCATCATGTTTTCTTGCATACCTGCCATGCTTCCTGCTGTGATGAAAAAGGACTAAATCTCTGAAACTGTAAGCCAGTCCCAATTAAACTGTTGCTTTTATAGGAATTGCCTTGTTCATGATTTCTCTTCATAACAATGGAAACACTAAGACAGAAACCCTGTGAGTGTATTTAATACAGTCAAGCCTTTGCACAATTCTCTAGTCCTCATTATCATGAAAGAATACATGCTAGAGTCTAAACATGCCCCCTTGACTCAAGACACACCCCCTGAGTCTTAAACACGCCCCCTGTGACTCAGGACACCCCCTGTGATTCTTGACACACTCCCTGAGTCTTAATCACACCCCCTGTGACTCTTGACATGCCCCCTGAGTCTTAAGCACACCCTCTGTTACTCTGGACATGCCCCCCTGAGACTTAAACATGCCCTCTGTGGCTCAGGACACACCCACAGAGTCCTAATGAACATGTTTAGTATAATGAGGCCTTTGCACACCTCTGTTGTCTTCATCATCATGAAACTATTCATACTGGACAGTGCTTACATACTGTGCTAAAGCCTTTACATCATGGGGTCCACTGAGATCCAACACAACTCAAACACAGCACATGGCAAATGATAAGAATTTGTTGTAATCAAGTCACTACTGATAAATCAGGGCCACAAAATTACACTCAGAAGCTTAGATGCAATACCCCAGCCTCAGCCCCACCCTGAACCAGAAAGTTATATAGCATCCAAAAGTCAAAACCACAGAGTCCTGTGCCAAATTACAGTTACATTTTTCCCAATCATGTTTTTTTTTTCTATAGTTACTCTATGTCAAATGATAGAGAATGTAGGTTGTATGGTCAACACAATCATAGCCATTTGTTCTTTTGTGGTTAGGAACATGCATTATATTTTGAGGAATAAAACATGAATAACAGAGATTATCGTTAGGAATGAAGACCCCCAAACACGGGAGACCCTTACTCCAGTCTCACGAAGTTTCGGCCAACCACAAAGTCTCAAGACACGGTACATGGATGCCAGCAGCAGAGGTTTATTAGAGAGGAGAGTTGGCAACCAACAGTCAAACTGCTCACTCATACAGGAGTAGAATTTGACAAAAGACCAGCAAGCTGAGGGGCTTTTTAAAAAGGGAAAACCACAAACCAGGGGAGTGAGAAGGGTGGTGAGAGGTTGTCAAGGATACATAACATAAAAATAGTCAAACATTCCAGAGGAGCCCAAACCTAAATGATTCAGGATCATGTGCAAAGCACTCTGCAACTCATTCCTCACAAAAATGTGGTCTTGCCATGTCACTTGTTCCATTATTTTTTGATTAACTAGTTGTTCCAATTTTTAAGTCCTTGCTTTTTGGACAGTTAACCAGTAAACAGACACTGGTGAGATGGCTCAGCAGTTATAGACCATCTGCTCATTCAGAAAACCAGTGTTCAAGTCCCAGCAAAGACATGGTGGCTCATGACAAATAAATCTGATGCCCTCTACTGGCATGCAAGGGTACCTGCAGAAAAAAGCCATCTAAATAGAATTAGCAATCAGTTAACCAGTAAAGGGCAATTTCACTTAGACAATCTTAGTATTGCGTGGTGAGGTAACCTGTGGAGTGTCTAACACTTGAGGTATTTTATTTGTTATTTAGGGGAAAAGGGCAAGAGATCTTTTAAGTTCTACTTTCAGAATAAGCTGGGGCTAAAGAGATGGCACAATTGTTAAGAGTACTTGCTGCTCTTGCAGAGAAGCAGAGTTTAGTTTGGTTACCAATTGAACCAGAATCAGAAATTGTAAGGCATATTAGGAGTAATATTTAGTACACTTATCCATGGTTTCAGTTACTTGCAACTATAGTTCACTTCAGAAAATTGTGTGTGTCTGTGTGTGTGTGTGTGTGTGAGCTCTAATCCAACAATGCTACATGGAAACTTCCAGAAAACAATCCATAAGTTTAAATCAATACTGCTCTTAGCTGAATGTTGTCATCTCTTATCACCTCACACTATTTTGTCAAAATGAATCATCCATCTTGCTTTATAAACTAGAATAGGGTCCAGACCTTGGGTACCTTTGACATCAGGATAGGAAGCTGAGAAAAGTAGTCATACACAAGCCTGAGCCTCTTCTTGCCTCTGCAGCAGTCTGCAGTGTTTATGATTTATTGAAAAGCCTCAGGTGTATGGGGATCATGAATTGCAGTCGGGATTTGCTTTCAGAAATGCCATCTAGGAGCCCAGTGAACAAACAGCAAAATGTACAATGGTAAACATCCTTTTAACATTCAGGTCAGTCTTTGATTTTTGGTTTTGCTACTTAATTCCTGTGGGAATTCAGAAGGGGTAGAGGAACCATTCTGAGCCTTGGTCTCCTTATACACAAAGGAGGATACTAGGACTTCTCTTACATGGTGACTGCAGATCAGCTGTGATAACCTTTATGGAGCTTAGCTCTTAGGAGATAGACATTCAGTACATCGTAGCTGTTGCTATTATTCATATGAAGTTGTCCTTGACTAAATTCACATGAAAATGACAGAAGAATTGGAGGTCAGCAACAGAGTAAGCCCCAAAGACTAACTAATGTGTGATCAACATGGCTACCTAGCAGCTTTCCACCATGCAGGACTGAACACTCCCCGCAAAACAATGGTGAAATGGGGAGGGTATTCATAATAAAAAAATGTACCTGGCTGCTGCTTCCAGTTGTTCTTTCCTATAAAAAAGAGAAAGAAAGAGAAAAGGACCCATAAATGGCATGAAATAGTTAATCTTGCCACAAAGTCTGTCTTAAAGCTTCATGTAGAAAATAAAATAAGATAAATGAAAAAAAGAAACATTTTGGAACAGGATGCTAGATATGGAAGGAAACCAAGGGATGAGGCAGACATTGCCATGTGCCCTATGCCCCTGCCACCACCATTTTGTCCTATGCTCCCAAGTTTGTCTTAGCTGCTTATTCATCCAGGAAGTGGGTGACTGCCTACTCAAGACCAGGATCAGTCACTCAACTTAGATGGTTTGTTTTGCAGTTGAGGCAGATAAGGACACCACGACTGCCAAATGTAGTTGTGATACTCCCATCCTTCTCTACCATCATGGTCAGCAGTGTTCACTGCTGTGTTCACAGCAGCGTTATTTCATGTCTTTTCTCTCCTCAGCTCTTATTGTAAGCTCTGGTGTTTTGGATGTGTCAATTAAGCCTTACAACAACTCTAAGAGTAACTACTATTGTCGTACTTTTTTTTATGTTGAGAAAGTCGAGGAACAAAGAACCGCATAAGATTTCAGATGTAAAGCAGTAGAGTTGTGGTCCCAAACCAGGTAGTGTGTCTCTAGAATATGAATTGTAGTGATGGAGTACAGCACATGCTGGCCACATATTCACTACTCAGAGCCTTTGCTCAGCTTTGCCTAGAATTTTCTACCCCCTTTTTCTACATAGAATAGTCTTGCCCATCCATCAAGTCCACTGGGCTGAGCCTCAATCCAGACAGGCTGTTCTAGCTCTGGGGTGACCAACAGTGGTTTCCTAAGGCTGTAATTTCAGAACTTGGTGTCTTTCTTTCTTATTTCATCTCCATTGTGTTTCATAGACCCCTCCAGTCAAGACTTAATCATCATCGATTGAATAAACTGCTATGAATCAGGTACCAAGACAGATACAGTTATTTCTTACTTTATTTAACACTCACACTAACTCCTTCAGAAATGGGCATTGTTTATACAAATATCCCTTGACCCAACCTGTGGGATGCAGGTGAAGATGTACCAGAGTACATGCTTCTTTCTTAAATAAATTTTTCTTCCCAGACTCAAAATGGAAATAACAAGAGTATTGGCAGACCTGGGCTCTGGTTTTTGTTCCAGCGTGTACCTGCCAGGTCACATCAGGTCTTAGTCTCAGTGTTCTGACACTTCAGTAAGAAAAATGGTCATAAGGGACAAAGAAAGAGAGGTCCAAGAGAAATAAAAAATGAAGACAAAATTTCTTTTTTTCTTTTTCTTTTCTTCCTTCCTTTCTTTCTTTCTTTCTTTTTTTTTTTTTTTTTTTTTTTTGGTTTTTGGAGACAGGGTTTTTCTCTATAGCCCTGGCTGTCCTGGAACTCACTCTGTAGACAAAGCTGGATTTGAACTCAGAGAAATCTGACTGTCTCTGCCTCCCAAGTGCTGGGATTAAAGGCTTGAGCCACCACTGTCCAGCTCAAAGGTTCATTTTTGAAAATAGATTTTATATGACAATACAGTAATATTCTACTTGAGGGGGGAAAATAAATATTTCAAAAACTAAGGTCTGGTGAGAGATAAATGAAGCATCTGCTGTGGGACTCCCCTGTGAGTCAGTCCTACAGATATTTATATTCTTTCTCCCAGTCTTTCTGTACCAACCTCATGGCCTAACTCTGGGATATACTTTCAATGCAATTTGGGACATTTATTTTTTAATTTTCTTCCTATCTTTCTTTTTTCTTGAGACAATGTCTCACTCTGTGCTTTTGACTAGCCTGAGACTCCCTGTGTAGACCAGGCTGGCCTCAAACTATGTTCAGTCTCTGGTCTCAAGTCCTGCCTGCCTCTGCCTCCCAAGGGCTGGGATTAAAGGCATGTGGCATCAATTATTGATTATTGGTCATTGATTAGCATTGATTATTGGTTGTCACTGGTTATCAATTATTGATTAACATTGATGGAAGGTCATTGATTAGCCTTGATTATTGATTATTGATTGGCATACTCTTATTACTGGACCATCTCTCCTGCTCCCCACTGCTAGATTTGGAATCACAGATTAACTACAACACAATAATAGTGAAACTAGTCACTTCAGTTTTTATCCTGCTGCAGATGGATGGCTCTATAGTTGAGCTCTAATGCCAGTGGGCTTTGCCTGTTTGCACCCCTAGGCATGTGACAGGCCTCACTGTTTTCCTTTGCCTTCCTCTGATTTCAGCCAGACAGATTTTGTGCATTACTTGGTTTCCTCTTCTGTGTTGGCTACTATTATTTTGCTAATTTATGAGTTATCTAGATCTTTCTTCCTGACTTACAAAGCACTTGTATTTTCTGAATGTTGATTTTGTGTAGTTATGCACATTATGAATTTCACCTCCCAATCTGTGGATTTTCTGATTTTTTTTTAATGAGTGCTCCTGGTTACAATCAGTCCACTACTTAAATCCAACCTTGGTGGACCACAGCTTTAGTGCCAGTGCTCGGGAGAAACACCTGCAGATCTCTGAGTTCAAGGTCAAGCTACAGAGTGAGTTCCAGGAAACCCAAGCTTAGGCAGAGAGGGAGTCAGAAAACAGAAAGCTGATAATAGAATAAGGGGGTGGGGAATGTTCCAGCCCCAGCAAGCAGTAGAACTCAGCAGCTTGGGCCGTGTGGCTCAGAATAGAAGGGATTACAGGGACAATTGATACTGGTTAGTTGGAGCTAAGAAATTAGTGGTGATTAAAAGACACCAGCATCACTGAAATGAAGCCTTCTGGGAAGTGTTTTCTGAGAGCTCAGAGAATCTGTGACCATGAGTGACCATGTGAGGCAGAGGGGGGATGACTTTGAGTGACTGTGTGAGGCAGGGGGATGACCACTGGTGAAGGTACAGCCTCAGTTGCAGTTGAAGGCCCAGGACTAAAGGGGTCATGTAAATGAGTTGAGCCTTGGCACCATGAAGAGAGCCTATGAGAGGCTATTGGTGAAGCCAAGTTGCAGCGGAAAACCCCAGTGTATTGGAGATGCTGGTGCCATGAGATGATCACCAAGAACAGCAACAGCAGTGGCCCGGTCAACCTGAGCTTACCATGACTGATTAGCCAGTACCAAAGTTCCATTATGAGTCATGCCAATATAAATTTCACCTCTCAGGGGCTGGAGAGAGGACTGAGAGGTTAAGAGCACTGATTGCTCTTCCAGAGGTCCTGAGTTCAGTTCCCATCTACTACATGGTGGCTCACAACCATCTGTGATGGGATTCGATCCCCTCTTCTGGTGCATCTGAAGAGAGTGACAGGGAACACACATACATTAAATAAATAAATAAATAAATAAATAAATAAATAAATAAATAAATTTATTTCACCTCTCCTGTGCTGACCATTATGGACTAGGTCATTATAAACGTCGTTCTGTCTAAGCTGTCCATTCTGATGACCACGATCACCTTGTCTTGCCGGGAGCCAAGATTCCCTTCTGCCTGGGAGCAAATGTCAGTTAGGCAAATAACTTGAGTTAAGGAATACTTCATTGTGCTCCTGCCAGGGAGAAAATATTAATCAGATAAGCAACTCGAGCTGCGAAGTGTTTTAATTGCCTTCTTGCTTGTGAGAAAATATTTATATAGGTAATTTGGGGTATGAATTATTGTGGGATTAGAGAACTCTGCAATTATGGATGACCCTGGACCCTGACTGTCAGATGACCCTCCTGCCTGCTTGCCTTTATAACAGCAGCCTGAACAATAAAATTCAAGCACTTGATCAGACATTCAGACCTGTGCTTCTTCTTCATGTCTCTTGTTCTCTCATTCTTTCGACACCTTCCCTAGGGTCTCATCGAATCCCTGAGGCCGGGGCATTTTCTCTAGTGATTCAATGCTGCCACCTGGTCCTTGCTACCTCAGGGCTCGATTAAGTGCACTGCAATTAATTAATTGAACAGCAGCATCTCCAACCCTAAGATCTGGCACAAGGGAAAAGGCAAGAACAAAATACTTCAAATGTGCTGGTGCCTCTCTCACCAGTTTTTTCCTTATAGGATTTGAGAAGGGCATATTTCAGGCTTTTCCAATGTAGAGAAATAAGTTTTCCACAACGTATCCACTCCAGCATTGAAATTACTCTGAGCCTTAAAATCCCTTTCTCTAAGCCAAGGCAAATCAGGCGTGTTCAACTCCTATTCAGTAGGCCATCTTCTGATCAATGTTTCAGTCAACCATTCAAACAAACTTCTGACACATTTTCTTTCTTTCTTTTTTAAGTGTGTGAGCTTCCATATTAAACCTAGAATCTTCACTCAGAGGTCCCAGGTCAATAAACTCAGCCTGATCTAGTTTTATCTGCCTTCCACCATTATCTCACACATATTCCCCGGACTTCTGCTTGAATGAATCAGCAAATTCATTAACCTCCTTAGTAGAATAGCACATTTCCTCATGGACTACACTTTCTACCCCCACCCCACCTCCCTGTAGGGGCCTGTTTTGCCTTGAGTCTGGTTATAGAAACTATTGGTGGGCCTTGAGGAACATCAGTATTGTCTTGTCTGACATTTTCTTCAGAGAAAATCACTGCTGGTTTATCAGACTCTGAGGGATTAAATTCCTCATGTGAAACAGGCATGGGTTAGGTGGGGCTGAGGGTACTACTTCCTCAGGTGAGGTAAAACCTTGAGAATCTGAAGATTCAAAGTTCTCAGCTTCAACAGGGTCCACCAACACATCCACATCCCACATTGTAGGATCTCAGTCTTTGCCAATTAATGCCCTTACTTTCTTTAACTTTCTTTCACTGCTGACACCCTCTGAGGCTGAGACTTGAATTTTCCATGTAATTAAGCAAAATGTAAAGTGATGGCTTCAGCCTGATTTCCTGCAACTGGAGCTCTATGACTACAGGAGAGAAGATTCTCTTCAAGGGCACACTTAGAAACCTTTAGAATGTTTATTTGCATTTGCAGCCATTCAGTTTTATCATACAACTCATTCTTTTCCTCTAACAATTTTTCCAGAAATACTAAGAGCACAAGTCATCAACATCATTTTCCAATTTTTCTCCCAAATTGTAGAAAATTTGGTATATTGAGTCACCTAATTCATGCACCCTTACAATTGATGTATTGAGGTTTGTAGGAATATGTCAGAAAGAGGATGTGCATTTCGATGTAGAGGAGCTGGAAGCCAAACCTGGGGTGACTGAGTCAGTTCTGGCATAACCCAAAGCCACTGGGTCTGGAGAGGTCTGGCGCCTTTGGCAGTGAATTATGACCACCTCCTTTGGGATTTGGAGAGCCTTCAAAGATTTTGCTATAAGGGAACAATTGACAATGGGTGTGTCCTTGGTGGTGAGAAAAAATATAAAATAGAGATAAAATAAAATATAAAATACATCAAATATAAAATGTAAAATATAAAAATAAAAATAAATTAAAATAGAAAATAATATAAATTATAAAATAAAATATAGCCGGATGGTGGTGGTGCACGCCTTTAATCCCAGCACTTGGGAGGCAGAGGCAGGCAGATTTCTGAGTTCGAGGCCAGCCTGGTCTACAGAGTAAGTTCCATGAAAGCCAGAGCTACACAGAGAAACCCTGTCTCGAAAAACCAAAAAATAAAATAAAATTAAATTAAATTAAAATATAAAATAAACAAATAAAATAAGTGTAAAACAAAATATAAAATATACTGTAAATATAAATATAAATTAAGAAATAAAAAAATAAAAATAAAATATAAAATAAAAAAAAATAAAGTAGTGCGTATAAACTATTAAGAAGGCACACATGTTAGCCCATTGGGTTTTTGGCTGTTTGCAGTGCCCTGGTTAAAGCAATTAACTCAGCCTTTTGGGAAGAGGCCACCACAGGGAGGTGGTTTGCCTCAACTGTTTTAGTGGCAATGATCATTGTCTATGAGAGAATCTGAGTTCACAAAGAGGGTGAGTTGGGGGGGGCGTCTGTGAGAGGTTGCTTTAGAAGACTGGGCTGGGGTGGGCACAGGGTCTCTACTGCCCCTAGGCAGAAATGAGAAGGGGTATCAGAGGATGATGGGACATGCAGGAAGGTTGCCAGGCTGAGGGCAGGTTTGGAGGCCAAAGTGATTTGGGAGTTTTCCAGGAACAGTAAATGTGGACTCTCGAGGGGCCAAAGAGGGAAAGAGAGGAATGACCCAGGTCAGCAAGGCAATGGATAGAGTATATCATGATGGGCTAGAACAGGGTGATCTTGAGGGCCTCCTGGGTGAGTTCCATTGTTGATGATGCTAGGGGTCCCAAACATGGCTGCTATTCATATATGGTGGGGTCTAGTTGTTTGGATGACAAAAGACAAAAAAAAAAAAAAAAAAAAAAAAAAAAAAAAAAGCCGGTGGTGGTGGTGCATGGCTTTAATTCCAGCACTTGGGAGGCAGAGGCAGGGGGATGACGCTGATGGGATAACAATCAATAATCAATGCCGACCAATAATCAGTAATCAATAAATGGTAATCAATAATTAGTAATACTAATTGATAACCAATAATGATCAATAATTGACGGCACACACCTTTAATCCCATCACTTGGGAGGCAGAGGCAGGTGGATTTCTGAGTTTCAGGCTAGCCTGGTCTACAGAGTAAGTTCCAGGGCTATACAGAGAAACCCTGTCTCGAAAAACCAAAAAAAAAAAAAAAAAAAAGACAGGGATGGCAGGGTCTTAGGTGGAAATGAGGGGTTTCCATCAACACCCTGACACCCCGCCACATGACAGATTTGATGATGGGGCCATGGTACCTGAATGGAGAGTTAAAACAGAGAAGGTAGTCCCACAGTGCACCAGGAGTGAGATGGACTTACCAGCTACCTGTTGTGTTACGCTGGGATGGGGCTAGGCCTCCATGGCTGGGCAAAGAGGACAAGCCAAAACTGGGCACTCTGACTTCCAGTAGCCAGGCTGCCAGCAGGCAGGGCATGACTTGGTGGGCTGCCTTGGGTTGATCAGCTGAGATACCAATGTCTGTTTTGGCTGCTCTTGAAACACATCCCTTAGGCTGACCCTAGAAGGATTGGGCATGCAGACCTCCCTAGTTCCCTCTGTTGGCCTCAGGGTGGCTGCTAAGGCTTGGGCTTGGGGTGTAGCCTTCTGCTGTAGCCCATCATGTTGGGAAGACTCAGCCAGGGGCTAAAGAGTTTAAAAGCCATTTTCACCAACTCCTGCATGGGAGGTTGGAGACCACCCTCAGCCTATTTTAGCTTTTTTCGAATATCTGACCATGGCTGAGAAATAAAAGGAGTAACAAGAACTGTGGCTTCCACTGAGGAAGAGACAAAGTCCAGGTAGGTATATGGATCATAGTCTCCCATAATCAATTTAGAAAAATGACTGGATTTTCGTCTGCTTGTTGTGTGATTTCACAGAGCTTATTAAAGTCAACAACTTTCTTTGGGACTGATTCAACACCCTGAAGGAGGCAGCAGACCTTGAGGTTGTCATTTTGATCTGGCTGGTAATTCCTGTTGTGTTCTCTTGTGGGCACTGCCACATTGCCCACAGGGACTGTATTGTCCACTAGATGGGTCTGGTCTGCATACTGCCTGGTGGCTGCCTGAACCCATCTACATTCCTCAGGAGTCAGGACAGAACCTTGTATGGCATATAGGTCATGCCAAGTTAGGTTATAGGCCTGGCAAAGGTAGCAGAACTCTTTAATATAGGTGGATGTTTTGGCAGGGAAGTAACCTAGTCATTTTTCAATCTGGGAGAGGTCCTACATGGAGAAAGGAATGTGGACTCGAACAAGCCCCTCAGCTCTTGCCACCTGGAAGACAGTGAGCAGAGAAGATCGGAGGCCTGCATGTAAGATGCCACAGGAGAGAATTCTTGTGGGGCAAGCCAATGTGTGGAAAGAGACCAGGGTGTGGGTTGTAGGGTTGTAGAAGAGGAAGAGGGCAGAGTGAGCAATGAGGAGGAAAGAGGATAGGAAGATAATGGGTAAAGAGGAGGCAGTTGATTATCAAATGAAACCTGTTGCAGTGAGGAAGAGTGAGAAGAGAGACAGAGGAGGAGGGTAAGGAGGCAGAGGCTGGGCCTAGGCCTGTGTCTCAGAAGAGAGAAGTAGATTGGGATCAAGGAAGGTGTGGGGCAATGACTCCTGTGGTTCAGTCATGCAGATGACTCCAGGTCCAAATCCCCAGATAAAAGAGGATTCACAGGTGTTGTAACCCTGGCCAACAAGAATTGAGCCTTGGAGCACCAACTACAGGGGAAGGGGCAGGAGCACAGTTCAAACAAACAAACAAACAAACAAACAAAAACCCCCTGAGCGTTAAAGTCTAAAGTGCCCTCTAGTGGCCATGTAGATCAATGATCTACAGTGCATTAGGACCAAGGCAAAGATGAAAATAGGATCAGGCAGCGTTTAGGAGGGCAAGTTCTGAGAGGACCCCTGTTTGGATAATTTTCACAGCACACATCCAAGAGGTATCAATTTTGGATCCCATAGTACCCATCTATCCAGAGTTTGCTGGAGATCTCGAGACTGAGATTGGGGTCCCAATTGATAACCTGTGCTAGAAAGGACTGTTTATGCAGAGGAAGTAACCTCAATACATCTTATAAGAGGTTCCCCAAAACAAAGACTTAGTCTTTGTTCTGATGAGGGTTAACTCTGGCACGACTGAGACTCAACAGAGAGAGCCAGTGAGGTCCTGGACCCAGAATTAAGCAGTAGCTAAGGACAGGTTACTTATCAAGTCCAAAATTTGATGTTTCCAGTTAAGAAAAAAGGGGGTGGGGGGAATTGATCCTCATGTGACCAGGAAGGATCCGGGCCACCTGCTGGGGGCTCAACTTTTCCTGTATTTCTGCACCAAGATGATTCCCGTTTTTTTTCTCCCCCAAAGGGATGAGCCAATTCAGCCAAATTTAAGTAAATAGTCAGGTTTCTTTGGAAACAGACTCCTGGGGGAGTTTACCAGTCTCAGGGAACAAAAGAAGTTGCAGTCAGACTATGGCTTGGGAGACTATTATAAACTGTGTGGGAGTAGGGGGCTAATTTAGGGACTCCAGTCAAATATCCCAGAGGTCTAAATCCCAATGATTTTGGTGAGATTTCAGAAAAACTGCAGGACTTCAACATAAAAAAGCAAAACTCTAAATGCCACAATCCCAAACAAGGTTGGAAGCTCAATGATTAAAAATCTGAATTTTCACTATCACTACAACACTGATGCTTTTTAGTGTTGAAAACTCAAGTTGCAGTTCTTCTGGGAGAATAAAAAATGCCTCATGACAGGGTTAGAAGGACACATTCTTGGAATGGATTAGCCACAAGGTATATGAAGGTTTGAATCTTCAGGGTACAAAAACCACATCACATTTTTGCATTGCTTTTTGTTCCTGTTGATGATATTCAGCATTTTAATGAATTAAGCAATATTGGTCAGAAGAAGAATTCATATAAAAATATCTGTTTTCATGGAAAAAAAAGCCCACTTATCTGAAGGTGTGTCACTGTTTTATTTCTGAATGTAAATTTCAGAAGACACAATTGATCCAAACAATGAGAATAGTTGGAGAAACTTAGCCCACCATTTATTCCCACCACACATGTGAAGGAACCTGTTGCATTTCTGTGAGTTTGAGGCCAGCCTGGACTACATTATTTCCAGGACAGTTCGGGTGACATAAGGAGACATTTTCTCAAAGAAAAAAACCAAATCAAACAGACCAACAGAAAGGATGCATGAGGTAAGGAGGTGGCCCTGCAGTGATGTAAGAAGCCATGGGATTGGGGTGCAAAGTCAACTGCAACTTCTTAGTGAGTTTGAGAGCACACTGGTCTAAAGGACACACTCTTGAAAAAATAAGTAAACACCCAAAGAAAACAAAAATAGAAAAGGAAATGAAAAGGATAGGGAACAAAACTATACTCATTTTTAATTGTAACACAATTTAAAATTCTCCCCAGAATCTTCACCTCATGTCTACCAAACATGTTTTCCACAAAGGAGACACATGCCCCTCTATCTGTAGAGGGAGATGACCCTGGTTCACTGTCCAGACCAAAGCAAAATGTTGAGGCCCGGGCTGCCCCACGTTTGGGGTGGGCACTGTATCCAGGCCCAAGCTGCTGCTCCAGTCCGAGGGTCGGGGTTCAGCAAGAGAGAGAAAGTGAGGACAGACTCGAAGAATGGAGACCAGAGTGTGATTCAATCCCGTTTATTCTTCAGTCTCTCTTCTTCTCTCTAAGTCCCAAGTCCTAAGTTCCAAGCCCCTAGTGCCTCCAAGTTTCAAGTTACTTCTTCCAAGATCTCTTCCAAGTGCCTGCTACCTAATGCCTAATAACTAACTCCAAGGTCTACTCCAAGTTCTACTCTCTGAACTTTCTCCCTAAAGTGTCTCTCTAAATTGTTCTCTCTAAAGTGTCTCCCTAAAATGTCTGTCTGAAGTGTCTCTCATTCTCTGTAAAGTATCTGATTCTCTCTGTGTGTGTCTTCTGTCTGCCTCTCACCTTTATATATCTCACTTCTAAGCCACGCCTCTAAGTCACACCTTTAAACATGCCCTTATGTCTTGTCTCTAAATCTGATCTCTAAGTCACACACCTTTAATCTCACACACCTTTAATCTCACACACCCAAGGAAAGTCCTGGGTATCTGAAGCAAGATGTTATCAGAGTGTGCTCAGCTGTTGTAGGCTATTGTATTGTAATACAAGTCTCATGTCAGGGTATATGGCTCAAGATGGCTGCAAAGCTGATAGCCGATTTCTGCTAAAAGTTGGCTCCCAACAGGTCCCCCTTTTAAAATTTATTTTCGAAAGGGCAAGCTGGGAAAACTCACAGAAACTGTGCCTGTCCTAGTTTGGAACAAAGGACCCCAGCCTCCCTTTCCTGTCCTTGGATACTCAATAGCCATTGGTTGAGCTCCTGTCTTAGGATGGTGATGCCTCCCTTCTTTTAGGGGCAAGGGTCTCAGTATGCTCTCTTACCCATCATTGACTATCCGGCTTAGTGCTTAAGTTAGGGGTTAATCCTGGACAGTCTAGATGACAGAGGTTTCAGAGTCCCCTACTTCCAGCCTGTAATAATAGACCTGTGTGGGTTTCCTTTAAATAGCATCTATCTGTTGCCATACAAAAGCCATAAATCTGTTGAACAGCATAAACCCAAGAGACAAGAGACTTAGCAATGCCTGAATATTCAGTATAAAAGCAACACTCTTTTTTAAGGGCAACACATAACTCCCTCTATCAGAGGAGTAAAAAGTGTAAGCCTTTTCTGTTCTGTTTATAAATGTCTTATATCAGAATCTAAATCTATAGAAATACAAAACTGATCATAGCTTCGATCTAAAGAAAACCAGTAAGGAAATCCCTGTTCCTGCTCTAATCAATCTCAAACCCAAAAAACAACTATAGTAACTGTGGTAGTGTCTTTTCTCCTGGGTCTAAACAATCTAAATTCCCTCTAAATCTAAAACAATCTACCCCACTAAATCATAAGTCAGGGAATCAAGAGTCCAATAGAGCCACCCTGGATATTCAGATGGTGATGTCTCCTTCAGCACTGATAACTTCTCAGGTCAGGTTTACTCGTTGATCTGTTCCAGTTTGAAGGCAATTTAGAACCATCTTCATGTTTCCTGTGAAGAAAAAAATATGCTTCTCAGGGTGTTTCTCCTCCCTGGATTTGTTATTGTTGTCTATTCATTTAATCAGTCTCTCTGGCAGCCAACGTGCAGCATCTTCAGTTTGGGAATATATGCAAATAGAACCTATTCCTCAGATAAGCACTGGATCTGGCCCATTCCAGGTTCCAGTTAATGGGTCTTTCCAGAGGACTGTTGCAAAATTCTTTTTGGTATCAGGATGCCAGAATCTATATGCAGCAGATTTTCCTTCAGAATCCGAATTTAAACAATTTAAAATAAAGAGTGCATGATGAAGGATATTTCTGGGGGATCCATTGGTAGTGTACCATTCCCCCTTTTTAATTTTTTCAAGTTGACATTTAATGGTTTGATGTGCCCTTTCTGCCATACCTTGGCACTGTGGATTATATGGAATACCCATTTGATGTAGTATTCCCAATTTCTCACAAAATTGGTGGAAACTGGAGCTTGTATAACCTGGGCCATTGTCAGTTTTTATCTGTTTAGGCACACCCAATACAGCGATTGTAGCAAGCTTATGAGTGATCACATGCTTGCTTGCTTCTCCAGTTTGTAATGTTGCATAAATGAAACCAGTGTATGTGTCTGCACATACATGTATATATTTTTGCTTGCTAAATTCATTATAATGAGTAACATCCATTTGCCAGATACTGGTTGGTATCAGTCCCTTTGGATTTACACCCAAATGAGGAACTGGTAAAAGTTTAACACATGATTGACATTGTTTGACAATTTGTCTAGCTTGTTCTCTGGTAATTTTAAACATGCCTTTTAAAGTTTTAGAATTAAGGTGATGTAGCTCATGAGTCTTTATGGCCTGATCCAAATTAGATTTCTGATCTGATAAAATCACTGCAGCTATACGAGTACCTAGGTCTGCCTTGGTATTTCCTTCAGAGAGAGGATCTGGTTGCCCAGTGTGGGCTCTCAAGTGTTCTATAAAGAGTTTACACTTTCTCCTCAAAATTAATTGTTGGCACTGTAAAAATAAATCAGCTGCTTTTGAGGAATGCTTTATTTGTGTAGCAGTTTCTAGCAGATGGATAGACTGAGCTATATATGAGCTATCTGTATAAATATTAATAGTTTGATTTGAAAATGCTTGAAACACTGCAATAACAGCATGTAATTCAACCAATTGAGCTGATACAGATGACGTAGCAAAAGAGATTACTTGATCCTTAAAGGCATAAGCAGCTGTTCCTGATGAGGAATCATCAGTGAAAACTAGCAATGCTTCCTTGATAGTTTCATGTGCAGTATGAGATAGAAAAACAAATTCACGATGATTACAAAACTGAACCAATTTATCTGGTGGATAATGATTATCTATCTGACCAGCAAATGAGGCACATGCAATAGGCCAGACTTCAGAATTCTGCATAAGCCAATAAAACTAATGCCTTGTATAGGGTTGTACTATGATATAAGTATCTTTTCCAAAATATTTTTGACTGTTATCTCTGCCTAACATAATCATATATGCTACAGCTGCATAGTATGGATTAAGAAACTTCTTGGGGGATGAGGGAAGATGAACCCATAATATGGGTGCAGTTTGCCAAAAAAACTGCAGTAGGAGTTAGTGTTAAAAATAAGAAAATATAAAGGCTTAGAATAATTAATGTGAGTTACAAATTGAGATGAAATAGCATTCTCTACCTTCTGTAAGGCTTTTCTACCCTCCTCTGTTAGAGCCCTGTCAGACTTAGGGTCAGGATCTCCCTTGAGAATATCAAACAGAGGCTTCAGTTCTCCTGTTGTAAGTTTCAAATATGGTTGTAGCCAATTAATATCTCCCAATAGTTTTTGAAAATCATTATGTGTCTTAAGGGAATCAGTCCTCAGTGTGGCTTTACTATTAATAATACGTGGACCATTAATCTAAAATCCTAAATAGGTATATGGGTCTTGTAATTGCAACTTTTCTGGTGTTATTTGTAACCCTGCAGTCTGTAAAGCTGTTCTAAGATCATCAAAGCACTGGAGTACCTGTTTTCCATCTTTTCCAGCTATCAAAATATCATCCATGAAATGAATCATGTAGATTTTGCTTCCACATAGTTCTAACACCCTCTATTGCAGAAGCCACAAACTTTTGACACAAGGTAGGACTGTTAGCCATACCCCAAGGCAAGATCTTCCATTGATATCTTTTCATAGGTTCCCTAAAGTTTATAGAGGGAACACTGAAAGCAAAACGTTTTCTATCATTAGGATGCAAAAGGATATTTAAAAAAACAGTCTTTTAAATCTATAACTATTTTATAATAACCTAAAGGTATGGCCACTGGTGTGGGCAGCCCAGGTTGTAAGGCTCCCATTTTAATCATGGTTGCATTAACAGCCCTCAAGTCTTGCAACAATCTCCACTTTCCTGACTTTTTCCTAATGACAAATATTGGGGTGTTCCAGGGAGAGTTACTCTCTTCTAAATGTCCTGCCTGTAATTGCTCCTGCACTAGCAACTGGGCAGCTTGTAATATTTCGGTGGTTAGGGACCACTGATCCACCCAGACAGGTGAGTCCCCTTTCCAGGTGATGGGATCCCCATAATGTCCCAGTGGTGCAGCTGAATCAGTAGCTCCCATCAAAAATACCCCAATCCTCTTCTTTCATTGTTACCATAAACTTCAGACGGATGAATAATTCCATCTTCACCTTTTCCTAATCCTTTGTCTAGGGAAATCTCAGAGTTTACCATTTGAGCCATGACAACTTCATTAGGGCTGCACATAATCAATCCCAACTGGGATAACAGACCTCTGCCCCAGAGATTAATGGGAAGTCCTGAGATGACATAGGGTTGTATATTTCCTTTATTTCCTTCTTTATCTTTCCACCTCAGAATCTTAGAGCTTTGTAGTGGGTTTTGACTTTGGCCAATACCCCTTAAATTGGTTAAGATTGGGGTCAGAGACCAGATGGCAGGCCAATCACTTTGTTTTAGGATAGTCACATCACCTCCTGTGTAAACCAAGCCTTGGAATACCTTTCCATCTAGCCAAATTGTCATCATAGGTTTTTGTTTAACTATAGGCTGTACCCAGTATGCATCAGAGGAACCAAAACCTTGATTATATTTGTGATTAGTAGGGTACAATGGAAGTAACAACAGTTGAACTATCCTCCTTCCTGTAAGAATGGTAACTATATTCTGAATTGCCAGTGCCATTACCTTAATCTCACCCTGATAGTCATTATCTATAACTCCAGGAAAAATTTGTAGTCCCTGCATAGTAGTACTGCTTCTTCCCACTATCAGGCCAAACACATTTGGATAGAGCGGTCCAAACACTCCAGTGGCTAAGGCCTGAGGTCCCATTTCTGGGTTTAATACTGTGTGGGTGGCAGAACTGAGGTCCAGTCCTGCACTTCCTGGTGTTGATCGACTGAGTTCAGAAAGAAATTGGTGTTTGCTGGTAGGACACTGACTGCTCCATAAGCCTGTTTTGGCTTGCATTGGTTTGGGGCCTGGAGCTGGCCCCTGTACCCGTTTCCCTGATTATGGGAAATAGTGTTACCTTGTGCATCTTGTTTAGACCTACATTCACTAGCCCAATGCCTTCCACGTTTGCAATGTGTGCAGAGCCCAGGCTGTTTTCTGTGCTGTCTCTGGCTTAACTCGTTTTCTACCCTGCAATGTCTTGCAAGGTGTCCAGGCTTACCGCATTTAAAACATGCCTTTCTGTCTTTACTTGCAAAAAATCTCTTACTTATTGTCCTTGCATGGCAGCTGCCATAGCTAAGCCCTGTTGGTAAGAGGGACCTATGTCAGAACAGAGTCTGATATACCCCCTAAGGTCCGTCTTTTTCCTATAAGGTCTAATGGCCAATTGGCAGGCAGGATTAGCATTTTCATATGCAAGTTGTTTCACATAATCTACACCTGACTCTGCATTACCAAAAATCCTCCCTGTTGTTGTCATTAACCAATGAACAAAGTCAGAAAAATCGCTCATCAGGCCCTTGCATGACTGTTGTTAAAGATGCACCAGGGTCTCCTTTTACTGGAAGTTTACGCCAAGCCTTCATGGCTGCATTTTGAATTTGAGTATATAAACCTGGGTCATACTGCATCTGGTTATCACTAGAAGCAAAATACCTTTTTCCTACTAAGGCATCAAAGGACCAACCATTGCCTCCCTGAGTGTTTCTACTAGCCGTCTCTTTACAATTCTCATGATACTCTGATTTCCAAATAAGATAGTCACCACCACTAAGAACTGCTCTCACTAACGTATTCCAATCACTAGGCGTCAGCCACTCCTCTGCAGCAGACTCTAAAATTGCAAAAGTAAAAGGAGCAGTGGCACCATATTGAGGTACTGCATTTTTTAATTCTTTAATAATTTGAAAATTAAACCCTGTGAGATGTCTCAAAGCAACCCCTTGAGCGTCTCTGGTCTCTGATATAGAAAAAGCCTCAGCATTTCCCTCCTCTCACTGATCTTTAGCTGAACTAAGGCTAGAGGAGAGAGACTGCCTTTGGACACTGGGTTGAGGAACATGAAAATCCAGGGGATTTTCACAGTTAGTGTCTTGAGACCTCTTCTCTGTCCTTAATTTCTGTAACTGATTATTTAAGTCCTGATACTCTTTTTCTAACTCTATTAGTTGTTTAAGGGTAGAAATTTTGTCCTGTAACTCCTTTTGGCATCTACAATCATTGTCTCCATTGGGGGAGCACTTGGAGGTGGAGGCACATAGAGTGCATCTCAGCATCATAAAATTTGAATTCCTATTCCTTTTGGTCAGCACAATCTGGCTCTGAAAAATTGTCATCAACCTTTGGTTGTATTTTGGATTCTAACTTATACTTCCTTTTATTTTGAACAAAAAGACAGCATTCAAGAACAAAAGCAGAAAATTAACACACATGAGCAGCAAACAAAACCAAAACAGAGAGGTGAATTCAGGCTGACTAATTTCTTGTCCCATTTTCATTACCTTTCTCGAAGTAAACCAAAACAGAGAGTTGGATTCAGGTTGACTAATTTTTTCTCCCATTTCTGTTGGGAGCTGACTCTTAGCAGAAAGCAGCTATCAGCTTTGCAGCCATCTTGAGCCATATACCCTGACATGAGACCTGTATTACAATAGCCTACAACAGTTGAGCACACTCTGATAACATCTTGCTTTTGATACCCAGGACTTTCCTTGGGTGTTTGAGATTGAAGGTGTGTGAGATTAAAGGTGTGTGAGATTAAAGGTATGTGACTTAAGAGTGTGACCTAGAGATCAGATTTAGAGACAAGACCTAAGGGCATGATTAAAGGTGTGACTTAGAGGCGTGGCTTAGAAGTGAGACATATAAAAGTCAGAGGCAGACAGCAGAGAATCAGACACTTCAGAGAGTACAACTTAGAGTACAACTTGGAGTAAGAATTAGGCATTAGGTAGCAGGCACTTGGAAGAGAACTTGGAAGAAGTAACTTGGAACTTGGAGGCACTAGGGACTAGGAATTTAGGACTTGGGACTTGGAGAGAAGAAGAGAGACCCAGTGAGGGACCTTGCTGGAAGAAGTATCTGGCAAAAATTCAGAAGTGAAATGAAAGTGATCACCGCTGGAATCTGCTGCATCGAGCAAGGTAAGTCATGTTAATGAAAATATGGCAAGAAATAAGTGAGCCTGAACTCAAGTCTCTGTTTTTATTTTGTTGCTTGCTGCTCACGTGTGTTAATTGTCTGCTTTTGTTTCTTTGTTGAATGCTCTCTTTCATGTTCAAAAGCACACTTTAACCTTGAGGAGTGGTAAGACTCACTGGCCAATCAATGCTTCAATGCAGACCTGCCAATCAGAGAAGGAGGCGGATTGTTCTGGATGCCAGTCTGCAAGTTCACTGTTCCTGTGCAGTCTTAAGTGGCTCTCTGTGCCCTGTTCTGAGTCCTGCTGTCAGGTGCTGTGTGGAGACCTCAGGGAAGCTCTGAAATTGAATCATGGTGAGCACAGGATCACTGCCCACAATGGGTAGGGGCAGGTGGCTGAGCAGTGGGAGCTGGGGTGCTGGGTCCTCTCTGGGGCTGCATGGGAAGCATCAGCCAGATGTGACCACCTGTGAGGTCCCTGGTGATGCTCTTCATGTGTTACATTAGGAGGTGACCTCTGAGTAACTTCACTGTCATGGCTGATTCTGAATCTGCCCAAAACATTTGGACCATTTACTTTCTTGTAGAAATGAGTGATTTCTCTGACTCTGCAGCACATGTGTCCAAACCCTTTTGTCTTTTATAGTATACATTGGGAAGACAGGTATAGCTGGGCAGTGGTGGCACACGCCTTTAATCCCAGCACTTGGGAGGCAGAGGCAGGCGGATTTCTGAGTTTGAACCCAGACTGGTCTATAGAGTGAGTTCCAGGACAGCCAGGGCTACACAGATAAACCCTGTCTCTAAAAAACATAAAAACAACAACAACAAAAAACAAAAACATACATTATTAATATTTTCACCTGTCCATTTTTAACTCTTTAAACATCCATTCTTTTAAGGTAAAATTTAAATAAGGTTACTGTTTAAACTGGTTCACTTTATGTTTATGAAAGATGAATACAGAACTGCAGTGAATGCATAATTCTTTGCGGGAACTTCAGTAAAGAACTGTGAGTTCATTCTATCATTTTTTTTCTGGTTTATTTTTGTAGCAGAGTGAGGTTCTTAACATGTAACTTTTGCTTTCCTGAATCTCATTACATAAACCGAGCTGGCATCCAGCTCAATGACATACACCTGCCTGTACCTCTGTGATTAAAGACATGAGCAAATATATGCAGCTTGCCCATCACTTTTGTAGTTAATAATTGTTCATCCAGCTTTTCAGATGTGTGCTTAGTACAGTTGATCTGTTTCCCCTGCATATCCCTCTCATTTGCCATTTGTGTTGCAAGGCTATATCCTATTCAAGGGTTCAGGAGTGACACAGGAGTGACACAGTGTCAAGGGTTCAAGTGTCAATATTTCAAGTTTCTTCTAAACTGATATGGTGATTATATTATAATTTGTGTGTCAGCAAATAAGTGGAGTAATCACGTGAATTATATGATTATATTGTCTAGGAAGCATAACTTTACTTTGTAGTGATGTCAGTATCAGGCTTTGTGTTGTACACTTGTATGTGATATTTTAGGAAGCTGTGAGTTTCGATGATGTGCATGTGAGCTTCACTGCAGAAGAGTGGAATTTGTTGGATCCTTCCCAGAAGAATCTCTACAAAGATGTGATGCTTGAGACCTACTGGAACCTCACTGCTATAGGTAAGACTGTGAATTTTCTTTTGCTTTTCAATGTAAAAGAAAAATTATTTCTGGGTTACTGGTGATCATTTCTTATTTCAGTAGAGAACAAATAATATTGAGTTGAATATATCAGGTTCATTGCTGTGAAAATTCAGTGTAATTTGAATTTTTCCTAATTTCAATACCATATCATTCATTTTCTGGTACCTTGGTTTCAGGCTATAATTTGGAAGACCATCATACTGAAGAACAACAACCTCAAACTTCTAGAAGTCATGAAAGGTAATTTTAATATTTAAGCTAATACAAATATGCCTGTGAGAAAATTTTACTATGATCTGGAAGCTTTAAAGTAAAGCAAGTATGTAAAATATTAGTCCATTTATTGTAGCTATAATTATAATACTCTCCCAAAACTATGTACCTCAATGTCAGTTATCTGACTGGTGTTTGCAAGGCAATTCCATAAGAAAGAGGAGAAAAAACAATGCCTTAAGTGATTCCTTTATTTGATTTGTATCTCCATTAAAACCATATTGTGGAACTACCAATTTGTATAGTCTCATAATATTTAGATGTTGCACATTGCATAGTGATAAACATGTATTCATAGCCTTCTAATAAGCAAATACTCCATGATAGAGTTGGTGATACTCATATTCTTGTAGTGAAACTTTTAAGTTTATTGTGCAGTCCGTTTATGAGAGTCAAGAATGTTGTCGTGGAGGAACATTAATCATGTCTACAATGAACAAAAAGTCAATGTGTGTGATTTTGGTATGGAAACCCTTCATTTGTTCTTCCTTTTTAATGGGTGTATCAATTGTCAGAATGAATGAAACCCTGTGAGAATAGAGATACTAAAAGGAACAACCTACCTCTATCTACTTCAGAAAAATGAGAAGATTTGTAGTATTCTGCCTTTGGTATACTTTCTGAATATGATAGACATTTGCAATTAATTGGTTTCTTGACTTTACTAGGAATATCCCCAAGGTCACACTGCAGAAAATCTCTATGGGTACTAGAAATATGTAAATTCTTTTGTTAAACCTTGGTTCACAGTGCTGCTGTTGTTTGATGTACACTGCAGGAAAAACTCAGAATGCAATCAATGTTTTAGTGCTCTGAGTTAACCCATATTTCTTATACCATGTTAAAAACATCATATAGAAATCTCATATAGATAAAGTATTCTGTAAATGTGAGCCATGTAATAAATATTCTTACCATCACAGGTATTTTCAAAGAGGTAAAGCAACGAACAGTGAGGAAGTACAACCATGAACATCAAAGTCATAAAACCTTAAGATTTAAGTGTTCTTTATTATTAGACCAACTGTAAAATTTATTCATATTGGTAAAATGATTGATCAGGCTAATGGAATGTAAACCTTTCACATGTGCCCATTACTGTTGCAGGCATGAAAAAAGTTACACTGGAGATAAACCTTATGAATGTAATCAATGTGCTAAAACCTTTTCATGTCACAGTCATCTCCAAAGACATAAAAAAAAACACATACAGGAGAGAAACATTATGAATGTAATCAATGTGGTAAAGCCTTTTCAAGTCACAGTAATCTCCAAAGACATAAAAAAAAACCACATACAGGAGAGAAACATTATGAATGTAATCAATGTGGTAAAGCCTTTTCAAGTCACAGTGGTCTCCAATATCATAAAAGAACACACACTAGAGAGAGACCTTATGAATGTAATCAATGTGGTAAAGACTTTTCATGTCACAGTAATCTCCAAGGGCATAAAAGAACACATACTGGAGAGAAACCATATGAATGTAATCAATGTGGTAAAGCCTTTGCAAGACCCCATCATCTACAATATCATAAAAGAACACATACTGGAGAGAGACCTTATGAATTTAATCAATGTGGTAAAGTCTTTTCATGTCACAGTAATCTCCAAAAACACAAAAGAACACATACTGGAGAGAAACCATATGAATGTAATCAATGTGGTAAAGCCTTTGCAAGACCCCATCATCTACAATATCATAAAAGAACACATACTGGAGAGAAACATTATGAATGTAATCAATGTGGTAAAGTCTTTTCATGTCACAGTAATCTCCAAAAACACAAAAGAACACATACTGGAGAGAAACTATATGAATGTAATCAATGTGGTAAAGCCTTTGCAAGACCCCATCATCTACAATATCATAAAAGAACACATACTGGAGAGAAACCTTATGAATGTAATCAATGTGGTAAAGGCTTTACACAACAAAGTCATCTCCAAATACATAAATCAACACATACTGGAGAGAAACCATATGAATGTAATCAATGTGGTAAAGCCTTTGCAAGACCCCATCATCTCCAAAGACATAAAAGAACACATACTGGAGAGAAATTGAAGGTCATGAATGAGGTAAAGCGTTTCCAGGACACAATCATCTCTGAATACACAAAAGAAAATGTGCAGTGTGAAACCTTATGAATGTAGTCAATGTGGTAAAGCCTTTGCATGTCACTGTACTCTCCAAACACTTAAACACATGCTTTAGAGAAACCTTAACAAATGTAATGAATGTGGGTAAAGCCTGTGCATATCTCTGTAAAGTTTGAAATGATTGTTGATGCTTGTCACATTTGTTTTCTCATAATAAATAACCTTGAGAAACTCGATGTCAGTGTGTTGGGTAAGATCATACAACTTATTTGCAGTCACAGATTACTTTTGATATCATTGAAGGTGCTCAAAGACTATTGTAATATACAAAGGCCTTAATAGATTGATTACTTACTAAAGAATTTAGTCTTCTATCAAGATAACAGAAAGTATAATAGAAATAAACTCTGGTGATTTAAATAGGCTTGATGCTAAGAAGTGGCAATATTAAGATATTTGACTTGTGGGAGATGTTTCCTTTTTGAAGGAATTGAACTCCTAGGGTGGTGGACTTTGGAGGTCAGGCCAGCAAAAAACAGACCCTCCTATGACTTGGCTAGAAGACAGTCTCTTCCTGAATGCCTTTACATGAGGATGCAGAACTCTCAGCTCCTTCTCCAGCATCATGGCTGCCTGCATGCTGACATTCCTGCTATGATGGCAATGGACTAAACATTTGATACTGTAAGCCAGGCCCAATTAAATATTTGCCTTTAACACAGTTGCTTTGGTTACAGTGTCTCTTCTTAGCAATGGAAATTCTATCTAAGACAGAAGTTGGTACCCCAGACTTAAGTATTGCTATGATAGGCCTGACCATGGTTTTTGTTTTGTTTTATGGAGCAATGTGGATTTTTAGACTTTGGATTTGTATATGCAATAAGTAGAACTTAATGGGCCATCCTAGTAGGAATATGAAACACATATGTACTGAGGGTGATTTGAACTTTGTGTATAGTTTTTATGATGGTTTGCAGAAGAACGTTGCTGCTTTTGCCCTTGTCTGTAGAGTGTCCTTGAAGATAAGGTAAAGAGGTTGATGTTCATTGCATTGACAAAGGAGGTCACAGTGAAGCCAGCAAAGCCTTTGACCTATGTTTAGTCTCATGATGATTTGAGCAACCATAGTAATCTTACAGAGAAAAAATATAAAATGTTAGGTCAAAAGAGAAAATGTAACCAGGATGTTGAATGAAGCTAAATTCTGTGATCGATGATATTAAATGTTATTAAAGGAATGGTGACATTAGTGCAAGATTCCATCCACCTAAACTTATGGATGTGAAGTTGTATGAAAGAGAACTATATCATGTTAGGCATTATTATTACCTAGTTGTTGTTTTCATGTGGACACAAAAGTTACCAGTATGTGTGTAATTGACAGTTGATAGATTGTGATTAGTATTCTGGGTTATCATTTTAATATCTAAATTAAAATACTTAAGTACAGGCATGGAGGTATATTCTTTAAATACTAGATAAACATCAAGCACATCTCTGATTCAAGTCTTCCTGGTACAGAACATGTTTTAAGTAAGGAAAAGTTTAGGTATGGGCAAAGTGTTACACATGTATTTCCCAGCATTCAAGAGACAGAGCCATGCAGATCTGAGTCAAGGTTAATCTACAGAGCAAGTTCAAGGACAGCCAAGCTTAGGCAATGAAGTTGTTGAAAAATTGAAAGCTGGTGATGAAGTAATAGAAGGGGCCATGTTTAGGCCCCAGCAAGCAGAGGAACTCAGCAGCTTTGTCCATGTGACTTTGCTTTTAGAGCAAAGAATAGAAGGGATGACTGAGACAATTGGTGCTGGTTGGCTGTAGTTAGAAAATTAGTGGTGACAAAGAAGAAACCAGCATCACTGAGGTGACATCTTCTGGTGAGTGTGTTCTGAGAGAAGAAAGAAGTTCACATGTGGCCTCAAAGGAAGTGCATCACTGAAGGCTTTTAAGTTCCACACGGTGCAGAAGGGGCCCTCCTATTAGATCCCTGGCAGACAGTCTCTTCCTGGCTGCCTTTGGATCAAGATGCAGAACTCTCAGCTTCTTCACCAGCATCATGTTTTCTTGCATGCCTGCCTTGCTTCCTGCTATGACAAAAAAGGTTTAAATCTCTGAAACTGTAAGCCTGTCCCAATAAAACTGTTGCTTTTTTATAAGTTGCCTTGTACATGGTTTTTCTTCATGACAATGAAAATACAAAGACAGAAGCCCTGTGTGTGTATTTAATACAGTCAAGCCTTTGCACAATTCTCTAATTTTTCCTTATTTCCACAACAGCATTGTGTGTGCAATTTTTTTGCAACCTACTTTTAATAAGCATTCAACCTCTCCTCTAGCCCACCACCCAGCAGAGGTAGTGAAAGACAAAATTTCCTAGGATATAGGGAAGGAGGACCTGTTCAGGGAGTGATCTTGATTTTTTGGCAGCAGTTCAGTACAGTAGCAAATGCCAGATACTGTGCAGCAGGGGCTTCACAGACAGAAAAGCAGGAGCATAGTGGAAACCTTGTGGCAGTGGCTGTGCGGACTCAGGAACTCCTGCTCAGGCTGCAACAATGCTCCCTGGCTCTGATGCACTGCAGCTTATCCTGCTGGCTGGAGACCTGGTTCTCCCACTGCCTGCCTTGCCTGGTTACAAGAGGAGGAACAACTATGCCCAAGCTGATCCAGCAGGGGAAAAGTGCCTGTGGAGGACCTGCAGGGACAAACTCAGTCAACCTCATTAGAGCAAAGGGTCCAACGTGTTTTCTTCCTGCAAGTATGGCACCCCGAGCCCATTTGCTTTCATTCCATGATTTAATTTGGATGGCTTGTATTTTCCTTCATATTTTTTTTTAGTTTTTTTCTCTCTGTTTTCTTTCCTTCTTTCTCTCCTTCTTTCTTTCTTTCTCTCTTTCTTTCTTTCTTTCATTTTTTTTCTTTCTTTTAACTAAGCTAAGGAACCAGCAATTTGTTTGAGGCTAGCCTGGTCTACAGAGTGAGTCCCAGGACAACCAGGGCTACACAGAGAAACCCTGTCTCGAAAAAAAACAAACAAACAAAAAAAAACCCCAGCAATTTGATATTTTTAACCTAATATTTGTTGTGGTTTGTGCCATGCATAGTTGCATATTATTTTTTTTCTTAAATGCATCCCACTTTAATAAGATACATTAGTTTAGCTCAATCTGTGATCTGGGGTGTTTCCAGGCAGGTTAATGTTGGGCGAGGGAGAGGGGCTCATCTTCAACTCCTGAAGCTTGTGCTTCAAACTTCAAATGCTTATTAATTTCCAAAGTTTTGTCACTGTATGTGCATGTGTCTGTGCAGTATGTGCCGCAATTTTCAGTTCTTAGTTTCTACCATGGGTTCCAGGGGTTGAACTCAGGTAATCATACTAGTCCAGCAAGTTCTTTTACCTGCTGAGTACCTTGCTACTATTAACAAGTGTGTGTGTGTGTGTGTGTGTGTGTGTGAGAGAGAGAGAGAGAGAGAGAGAGAGAGAGAGAGAGAGAGAGAGAGAGCATGCACGCACATGTGCAATTTTCATATGTGTATTTACTGTATATCAGGCCTATTTCTGCCTCTCATTAGCATTATCCATTCTTTTCTTACCTCTTCTCACCATTTCTTTTTATCTCTCAGGACAGTTTTACTTTGCTCATGTCATAGAGACATTCATATTTTTATACATCTGTATAAAATGGAGAAATACATACATACACACACTGAGTGAAACAAACTTAAAATTAAAAAATAAAAACATGCAGTCTTTTTGTTCAGTAATCAGTATTCATTAGCATATGCTTTTCTTTAATTTTTTATCAAATTTATATATAAAATTAATGGGCAATCACCTTGAAATTTTTCCATAACGCTGATAATAGCTTTCTTGATGATATCCTTGGGGTTTTCTTAAATCTTATTATGCTATCTGCAGATAAAAATGGGTTACTCTGCCTTTTTTATTCTTATAACTGTAAAACTATCAACAAAATCCTTCAATAGAGTATTGTACGATAGACTATGGCCCAATGTCAACTTTTAATTCCTACTAGTGACAGGTCTTAAAATATCACATTTCTCCATTCTGACCACAGCAGAATGCTGTCTCTAAGGGTGAGCTCCACATAGGAGGTTCAGTGGTCACACTCAACAAATAGAGAAACAGAAGAGTGGTGTTGTTGCGACCCCTGCTGGCCAAAGGTAGTTATATACTTTTCCTTAAGAAATGGAAATATGGATACCAAGTATAGGGTGCCCCCTTGTGGAAGTAAGAAGTTAGTGCACCTGACCTGTGTCTTCCCACTGTTGCCTTCAAGTCCAAGAGTTGGAGGAGACCTGAATCACCCTCACCACAAGCACTCCTCTCTCAAAAGAAACCCAGCCTCGGTTTTAAGGAAATGGACCCTTGATTTCTCGTGAGAATTGTGTGCAACCCTCAATCTGGCAAAAGTTCAAAGGACTTTCAGACTCATAAAAATGCTGAAGGCACTGAACACCGTTAAACAATTCAGGTCGGTGTCTTCAGTCTAGTCCAATGGAAGAAAGCCTCGAAATACCCAGGTAAAAATTCTTAACCTATAAGTCATGTCAAATGTCGTGAATCATCTAAGCTAATAGCATGTTTTATAAAATGCCATAGTAGGCGCTTAAT
Organism: Arvicanthis niloticus; assembly: GCF_011762505.2. Taxonomy (NCBI): domain Eukaryota; kingdom Metazoa; phylum Chordata; class Mammalia; order Rodentia; family Muridae; genus Arvicanthis; species Arvicanthis niloticus. The sequence continues at coordinate 13,184,525 of NC_133431.1, read as the reverse complement.
TGTTTGCGATTGTAGGACACGAAGAAGAAAGTGCCCACTGTTAGTTCAAGAGCCCAAGCAGGAGGGCAGAAGCAGGTAAATGTCAGGAAGTAGAACATCCTAGTTTACATACAGAGTTCCAGGCTAAACACACAGAGAAACAAACCTTCCATTACCAAATGCAATTTTCAGTAATTGACACCAAAATGACCATGTCATTGCAGATGTGTGTCCATTCTGAGTGTAAAAATGTAAGATCAAACTTTATCATGCCAACATTTGTGAAAAAATGAACTGGAGACACCAGGCAGACTAGAACAGCAGTAATGGTGCTGGAGAGATAGCTAAGATAGTTAAGAGTACTGGCAGCTGTACCAGAGGTCCTGAGTTCAATTTCCAGGAACCACATGGAAACTCACAACCATCTACAGTGAGACCTGGCGCCCTCTTCTGGCCTGTATGCATGCATGCAGACAGAATGCTGTGTATGTAATAAATCCTAAATAAAATAAAACAGGGCTAAAGAAATGGCTTGGTGACTGCTCTTGCAGAGGTCCCGAGTCCCAGCAGTCACATGGTGGCTCACAACCATTTGTAATGGGATCTGATGCCCTCTTCTGGTGTGTCTGAGACAGCTACCGTGTACTCACATACATAAAACAAGTAAACAATTGAAAAATAAATAAAGTAAAAATAGATTTGGAAAGCTATCTGTATCTAACTTAAGAAGTACAACTACGCCGGGCAGTGGTGGCACATGCCTATAATCCCAGCACTTGGGAGGCAGGGGGATTTGTGAGTTCGAGGGTGGCCTGGTCTACAGATTGAGTTCCAAGACAGCCAGGACTACACAGAGAATCCCTGTCTCAGGGGAAAAAAAAAGAAAGTACAACTACTGCTATCCTACATAGATATCCAGGGTGGGTCCTACAGTGTCCTTCTATTTCTGATAGTCTACCTCTTCAATAGCTGAGATCAGTCTCACTTATAAAATAACTTCAAGTCAGTTATATATGTAACAGTGTCATTTAAGCCTAGAATGAATAACATGTTTAAGGACTTCATAGAGATTTTTTAGTCAGTATGTAGCTTTTGGCAAGAAGTGCTATTTCTCTTCCTACTTTGCATTTTTTAAGATAGGATGTCTTGTGTGTTGGAGAGATGAATCAGTAGTTGAGACTACTGACTGACTCCTTGTTCAGAGGTACTGTGTTTGATTTCCTGCAACCTTAGGGTGGCTTACCACCATCTGTAATGGGATCTAATACTCTCTCCTGGTGTGTATGAAAACAGTTATAGTATCCTCATATAAGTGAAAAAATAAGCCTCTAAAAAAAGAAAGTTTCGCTTCTCTATCCGACCAGCAGACATGAGCAAGTTCTTCAACACAGTTTATTCAGGATCCTTTACCATCCTCTCTCTCTAGAAGCCCCTCTCCTCCAGCCCCTTAACAGCCATCCTTTTATGCACCTGCCATGTGGAGTGGACATGCCTCATTGGTGAACATTAAACAGCCTGATTCTGTGTGGCAGGGAGTCTGCACAATAGTTCTGCAGTTGTGGCTCTGTTAGGGGAAGGCAGGCAGCTCACAAACTACCAAGAAGTGGTGCTTGAGACTTTGCAGGCACCATTCACCATGGAACCAGCTCCTCACAGGGAAGATCTCAGTGTAAACTGGTGCACATGAATATCACAGACTTACTATATCAACAAAACTAACATTGAGCACACAGGGACCAATCTACATTTTTACCCAAAGTTTTGAAGGCAATCTTTCTCATCACTATGCCCAGCTGTGAAGAGTCATTTCATGGTTGTGGTGAGCAACTTTGTTTATCACTTCCCATGAGTCAGTTCTTTCTATGTAAATGAGAAAATTTCTGTAGTATCTGGTTACAGTTAATTCTGATTGGCTCTGTGATTCTGACATCTTTGTCGCTCCAGTTTTCTAGTCTCTGAGTGTTTTGCCTGTTGATTGGGTGCTTTTTGTTTTTCGAGACAGGGTTTCTATGTGTAGCCCTGGTTGTCCTGGAACTCACTCTGTAGACCAGGCTGGCCTCAAACTCAGAAATCCGCCTGCCTCTGCCTCCCAAGTGCTGGCATTAAAGGCGTCTGCCACCACTGCCCGGCTGACAATATCTAATCTTAATAACATCTTCTGATCCCAGAGTAGTAGACTATTTCAAAGTAACTTAGAATGTTAAGAGATAGAGACCACGTTGTATACTAGAAATAAGATAGGGTTCAAAGGGATAGCACTGTACCCAGAACTGTATGTTTACATGTATCATATTTTTGAAATTAGACCATAAAATTTAATTATACATCCTCATGTTACTATTTCAAGAAAAGATTCAGACCCATATTATCAGTTTATATTTATTCTACCTGTGTAGATATAAGAATTAAATATATTTTTGTCCTTTCATATCAATTTTTAAGTTTATTTTCATTAGGAACAAAATGAATTAGGGTCAAGTTAACAAATTTAACTTACTTGTAATTCATTTGCTATTAAGTACATGATGTAAATAACAAACCATGTCTCATGTGTATATTCTATATATAATTAATAAAAAGTCAATTTTTAATTAGCCATGAATTTGTGTCAATTGCTTGTCTGGGATTCCTGTTTCAGAATTTACATTGTCAAGTGAAACCTTCACATAGAAATATTTAGTAAGCATATTTTTAGGTTTGTCAGAAAGTAAACTGGACATATCTAGAGCAGAAGAATACTGAAGGGCATTTTACGTCAGAGGAAAATTAACTGCAGCAATAGCTGGCAGTGAGACCCAGCATAGGGTAGCATAAATGTTCTTTGCTGGCAGCAGGCTGTGTGGCTTTTGGCAACTTATCCTTTGATAATCTGTGGGGTTCTATGAATATCAAAGTCTTTGCTTCCTTTGTTAGTATGCTAGTTTTGGAGGCAATGGCTGGAAAAACTTTTCAGTTCTTTTGAGAAGCCTTTCTATAAGTAAGAGAGAAACTATCAGAATAAGAATAAAAGAAACCACTAAGATATGAAATGAATACCTTGTAGGCCTGATATTTCTTCTTTATGTAATAGGGATAATATTGACACACTGGGAGCATCAAGAATATTGGTGGCCACCTTAACCTTAACCCTGAGCTTAACCCTATCCTAACCCCCACCTCTTAATTTCCTAACCTCCTAAACCTAATTCTAAAAACCCTTATCCTAATCCTAACCACCACTGTCTGATCCCCTAACCTTAACTCAAATTCTGCTTGCTGTGGGGCATATTTCTTAATTACAACTTTTGAAGTGAGAAACCCTTTATTAATCTTGCTCTTTTTAGATGTTCAGATCCATCTTTAATCTGGGCTAGAGATTCTTTTAACAACCTACATATATAGAGGACTTTGAGCAGGGTGGTGTTTTTGTTTTTTGTATTGGCCCTATTTTTTTGACAAAACAAAAATTATTTATTTATTTGTGTTTTAAAACTGGTATTAGTAAGTACTTACTTCTTCAGAATTCTGGTATACACTGAAGATCAGCTGTAATATCCTGCAGCATGAAATCTACCAGTCCTTGATTTTTTAATTTCCCTTGTCCAACAGCCTTTATTGGGACATTTTATTAAATAACCTTTCTACATACATAGATTCATTCTCTCTATGATTTGAGCTACGTTCATCTACAAAATGTGTACTAATGCAACTGTTGTTTTTCTCCACCTTTCCACTAATGAAGATGTGCTGGCTACCAATAGTGCTCAACTGTGTTTCAGTTTGCTTAAGGTTTTTTACCAGCTCTGGGAATTGCCTTTGGGAAGTTTTAGTTCACTTGTGCTTACTATCATATCATCTGCTGATAAAGATAATTTTACTTCCTCCTTAAATTTACAATTTAATTTTAACTTATTTAACATTAAATTGCAAATTGCAATATAGGACTTGGAATATAGGACTAGTTAACATTAAACTGTAGATTGCCATACAGGGCTAGTTAGTATTAAATTGTAAATTGCAATATAGGAGTAGTTAACATTACATTGTAAATTGCAGTAAAGGACTAGTTAACATTAAATTGTAATTTCAATATAGGACTAGTTAACATTAAAATTTTAGATAGTATTTTGAATAGATATGGAGAGAATGGATCACCTTCTCTTCTTTGTGAATTAGTGGAATTAATTAGAATTTCTCTCCATAATTTAATGTCGGCTATAGGTTTGCAGTAAAGTAACATTATTATGTTTAGGGTATGTTCCTTGTATCCTTAATCACTCCAAGAACTATATCATAGAGTGGGGTTAAATATTGTCAGAGAATTTTTCATCATCTAAGAGATTACAACTTTTTTTCTTACACTTTAATCACATTATGTTGAACCATCCCTGCACCTCTTGAACGAAGCCTATGTCATTGATCATGGTGAATGAACTTTTGACATGGTTTCTATTTTATTTTATTTTTTGTTTTATTAAATATTTTACATATTTGGTTTCAAGGAAAAATTGGTCTATAATTCTCGTTTTTTACTGAGTCTTTATATTGACTGGATATTTGATTAACCATGGGATCACAAAACAAATTGGCTAAAGTTTCTTCTTTTTCTATATTGTTGAATACTTTGAGGAGTATTCTCATGAACTCCTCTTTGGAAGTCTGGTAGGATTCTACACTAAAACTCATGGCCCTGGGCTCTTTTTGGTGGCAGACTTGTAATGACTTCTCTTTTTATAGGTGTTTAGGCAGTTTAAGTTGTTTATCTTAATTTGATTTAACTTTGCTAAGAGGAACCTATTGAAAAAATTTTCCATTATTTTTAGTAATTCCAGTTAGATGGAGTTGAGGCCTTTTAAAACTATTTACCATTCTTTAGATTTCTTCATTGTCTATTATTTTGTCCCCATTTTCATTTTAGATTTAATTAATTTGGATATTCTCCATCTTTTAATAGAGGTTTGACTATCTTATCTAATAAAAGGCTCAAAGGACAAATTCCATGTTTCATTAATTCTTTGCATTCTTCTCTTTCTGTTTTGTTGATTTCAGGACCCAACTTGATAATTTACTGATGTCTAATCCTTTTTTTTTCATTGCTCACTTGTTTCTCTTCTAGAATTTAAAGTGTGCTGTTGAATTGCCAGTATGATAGCTCTCCAGGTTTTTCATGTATGGATTTTGTGCTATGAACCTTCATCTTAGAACCAGTTTCATGTTTTTTGTATTCTGTAAAATTGTGCATGTTTCATATTCATTTGCATTGAATTCTAGAAAGTCTAATGTCTTCCTCTATGTTTGTCTTAAGCTATTTTTTATTCATAGTATGGTGTTCAGCATCCATGAGCTTTTAAGCTTTGTGTTCTTTCTGATTTTGTTGCTATCCAGCTGTAATCCATGGTGGTCTGATAAGATACATGGAGTTATTTCAATATTCTTGTATGTATTGAGGTTGGCAGTGTGTCTGAATATGTGTTCATTTTACAAGTAAGTTTCATGAGGTGCTGAGCAAAAGGCATATTCTCCTATATTTCAGTAGAATGTTTTCTAAGCATCAGCTGGACTCATGTTCATGTTGTCAGGTAGCTGAAATATTTCTCAGTTTTTAATTGGTATGGAGAATTTGTCCAGTGGTGAGAATGGGGTATTGAAATCTTGGAATATAAGTGTATGAGTGTTGTGTGATTTTAGCTTTAAAACACTTTTATGAAGGTTGGTGACCATGTGTTTAAGGCATTGATGTTAAAACTTAAAATGTCATTTTTGGTGATGTTTTTTCCTTTAAGAAATTTGTAGTGTTTTTCTCCAATTCTTTTGATTAATTTTGTTTAAAATTTATTTTGCTATATTTTAAAATGACTACACCAGCTTGCTCCTTTGGTCCATCTTCTTGGAGTATCTTTTTACATCCATTTACCTTGAATTAATGCCTATTCTTGATGTTGAGCTATATTTCTTCTATGCAATTGAAGTTAGATATTTATTAGCATCTGTTCTGTTAGCCTTTGTCTTTTTATTGGTGAACTCTGGTCTTTGATATTGAGAAAGTCAGTGAACAGTGATTGTTAACTTCTTGTATTTTGTTGTTGTTGCTGCTGCTGCTGCTGCTGCTGCTGCTGCTGGTGTTGGGGTATCTGTGTGCTTTACTTTCTTTTGCAGATAGTACAAGGTTATTTACTATCTGTGTTTTCATGTGTATTGTTAACTTCCTTTGGTTGGATTCTTTGTATATAATGTTGTGTAAGTTTGTATGTGTAGATAGATAGTATGTAAATTTGACTTTAGCATAGACTATCTGATTTTTTCCATTAATAGCAATTAAGCTGTTTTGGGTTTTTTTTTTTTTTTCAGTTTTTTGAGACAGGGTTTCTCTGTGTAGCCCTGGCTGTCCTGGAACTCACTCTGAATACCAGGCTGGCCTCAAACTCAGAAATCCACCTTCCTCTGCCTTACAAGTGCTGGGATTAAATGTGTGCACCACCACTGCCTGGTCAGCTTTTTTCTACATATAATAATCTGGGCACCTGTAGTTTCCACAGCATATATGTCCAAGCCTTTCTGATTTTTACAGAATCCAGTGAGAGGTCATCTGCAGTTTTAATAGATCCTCATTGATATGTTTCTTGGCTTTTGATCTTTGCAGCTTTTAGTATTTTTTTTGTACTGGATGTTCTGATTATTATACAGGAGACTTCATTTTTGGGTCCATTCTGTTTGGTGTTTAGATGATTCTTTTACTGTGATATGCACCTCCCTCCTTAAGTAAGAAAATTTTTCTTCTAAGATTTTGTCATCAATATTTTCTGAAAATTTAATATAATATTCTTCCTCTAGTTTTAGTATCCTTAATCATGCTCTCTGTGCCTCTTTACTCACCTCTTGAGTGCTAAACATGCACCCTGTGTCTCAGGACACACCCACTGAGTTTTAAGTGTAGGAAGCCGTGGCTACATCCGCCATTCCAAGATGACGCGGACATCATGTCCTCCCCACTAGCAAACAATTAACTGCGCAAGTGCAAGAGGCAAAAGCGCGCCAAAAGTCACTGCCCGTCCCGGGGCGTATTATGGGTAATGAATGAACAGCCAATCAGAAGTGAATACGTCACTCTAGGGTGTATTTAAGCTGTGCCTCTTCTTGTCTTTCCGCCTTTCTGCTTCTGCTGTTTCAAGTAAAGCCCCGTCTGTGGTAACCACCCAAATACTGTCTCACATGTCTCTCTTCATGGGCAGAGGGGACACGGGAGGCGCGCAGAACATCTGGCGCCAAAAACCCGGGAATTTCAAGGCGCTGCGGAAGGCCCCGGAGACTCGGGGCTGGTTAAAAGACTACAGGATCAAGGTACACCTCTGGAAGGTATGCCTGGGATAGAAGCCTCTGTTGTGAGCGAATATTCACCCATTGCCTCCGCTGCAGTAGATGGCCTCTTGCTTGTGTTTTCGCTTTTAGCTTATTTGTGTTGTGAGGATTCAGCCGGCAGCACAGCTATTAGGGCAAGTCAAGAGGTTTCAAGACTGGTCTGCTCCAGGCTATCAGAACCAGAGCGTGCTAGCCGGCATCAGGCCAAAGGGTCTGGGGATCAGGCCAAAGTGCCTGGAGAAAGAGATAAGGCCAAAGAGCCTGGGGAGACAGAGTACTCAAAAGGAACAAGGGATACTGCAGAGCTCATTAAGCTTAAGGACCCTTCACCGGCTGGTGAAGAGAGAGTGGAGTTTGGGGGAACCCCCTGTACCCCATTAAGGAGCTTGAGGCCAGAGATCTTAGCAGCTCTGAAGAAGACCTAACGCTAGGAGAGGAACAGGAGGCAGCCACCTATGCAAAAAGCAACCGTGCCGAGATAAGACTAAGAAAGACCTTAAGTCTTTCAGCCCAGCCCCATCGACCTCGGCCGGCGCCAGCAGCTCGCTCAGGCTTGAGGGTCCCCTGCCATGCTTCCCGGCTCAGGCTGTGGGAACAGAGGCGCTGCGACAGTGCCCGGGTCAGACCGGTTGCAGGGGCGTCTGCGCTCTGCTACCTGCGGCAGCTTGCAGCCCGGCAGAGCAAGAGCAAGAGAGTGTGGCACGAAAGACAGCCAGAGGAGGGAGACAGTCTGCTCTGGGAAGCGGCATCCTGCCGGCAGGCACACGGGGAGTGCCCCGCGAGCTTAGAGCAAGCAATGCCATTAATTGAACAGATGATCTTTGAAAATGCCACAGCGGAATGCCGTGCAGCCATTGTCCCTCGTAGGAACAAGAGGCTACAAGATTGGCTGAGGGCCTGTTGTGGCCCGGGAAGGGAGATGTTTGTGCTTATTCCACAGGTGAAAACAATTCAATTTGGGCCCCTTCAAGGCTGGTACAGATTGTGAAGAAGGAAGCCAGATTGCAAGATGACGACCCTGATTCTCCTGACACTGATGTTCGATTTGGCGATAAGTATACCACTATGGGACATAGTTAGATCTTGGCCTGTTCCCTTGCCAGTACATTCAAATGCTGCAGTGCTACCATTGTTTACAGCTATTGAGTGCTACTTGGTTGCCCTGGCCTCAGGCGCATCCGCCAACAGCCTGGGTCATAAATGCTACAAGTTTTCCATTAAATTTTACACTTTGTTTTGTGGCAGCAAAATTTTACAGCATAAAGGTAATCTACTTGGTGTTGATTTTAGATAGAGAAAAGATACAACACATGTCTTTTAAGATTTACAGTTTAAATTTAAGATTTAAAGTTAAAGCCAAAATGCACAATTCGGCCTAGCCAAGCCTCAGAGAGCAGGCAGAGGGAGGTTAAGAGCATTTACATTTGAATTAAGACAATACAGACTGAGCTGCAGAAGCCCAGGTGCTAAGCATCCCTTTTGTTCTGGGTCTTCAGACCAGGCCCTAGAAATGTGCTTACCGGAATTTATCTCTTGTTTTCATTGTTTCTTGTGAGAAGAGGGATAAATCTAAAACCCAAAAACTTTACAACAGTCTGTGGGCTAAAAGTTATGATTATGCTGGAGAAATTAAAATTATGTCCACTTCCCTCCATGAGTATAACTGTACCTGCTGATAAAATATGGTTCAAATTGTTTTAATTTCTTTATATTCAAAGCTGTTAAAAATGAGATGCCTTGGATTCCTCTAATGTATGTAGCAATTATTAGAGAATAAGGTTGGCTTTTATCCGATATATTCATTGGACTAAAAAAGATTGGTTATTAAATTAATCCAAAATAAAGTTCAAATTTAAGATTTATACGGCCTAACTTGCCTACTCCAGCTGCCATTTCAGTAAATGCTTATATAAAAGATGTTTTATACCATCCCTTTACATTTCTGGTAAAGGTGAAAGGTTTACAGGCAGTAAATTTATTCATAATTTTTAAGAGCCCATAAAGCGATATTTGTTAGAAATAATTGCTTCAGAAAATGGTTAATCGTTTTACATTTTATATATATAAATATTGTTGTTGTTGCTTTAATACAAAAAATTAAGAGGTTAAATTTTTAGTGTATATTATTCATTGTGTGATGCTTTATTAGTGGATTTCTCTAAAGAAGTCTTCTACAAGCCATTGCTCCAATATAACGAGCTTTAAAAATTTCTTGGACTACTTGTTGCTCCAAAAAGGATTCAAAGGCAGTGTCTTTTCAATATTTGAGACAAGTTGGGCTAGAGAGAAGGCTAGACTTAATTTAAAATATAAAAGCTGAACTCCCAGCAACTACATGGTGGCTCACAACCATTTGTGGTGGGGATCTAACGCCATCTTCTGACTTGTGAGTGTACATACAAAAGAAAATGGTTTACTTTTAATCTTGATTTGCTCTTAGTGATTTTTAAAAGTTGTTAAAGATATTATTTGGCTAAAACCTCATCTTAAGCTTACCATAGGAGGATTTAAACCTCTGTTTGAGGCTTTCAAAGGGATGCAAATCCTAAATTAAATCATATGTGTATTTTCTTGAGTTTACCCTGCTTCAACACAATTAAATTATGTGTTTTAGCCACTGTTTAGAATGTTAAAAAAGGGGTGTATCTGCCTTTGTCTTGTTGAATGGTATATTTCATGAAGTACAAAATGCTTCTGCTACAAGATTTAATATCTCTAGCCATTTGAATAACATTAAAATTAATAAGGTGTTTAAGAATGCATCTGCACAACCGGTGTCGGTGTGTTTGGACCCTCCATTTTTCTTTATGTTATCCAACTTTCAGAATAATTCTGATATCTTGGATTGTAAGAATGTTGCATGCCTTTTGGCACAATGCTGGAATGTATCACTAGACCTAGCCTTGGTTGTGCATGTGCCTACCTTTGTGCCCATCCCAGTAGAAGCTGACCCTAAACTTTCCCCAGTACATCATTATTGAGACATAAAAGAGACTTTGGTCAATCAGAGAGTTGATTTGCTCCAAGCCCATGTGGAGCAGCTCACGGATGTGGTTCAAATGAGCTGCGTGTCAGCAACCCCACATCTAGGTATTACACCTCTGAGATTTGTGAATGATACATTTATTCAAAGCCATAATCTTTCTGCTTATTTTAAAAGGGAAGTGGACTGGGGAGTTGGACCAGATGCAGCAGCAATTGCAGATCCAGATCTTGAGCCTTGACGAAACACGAGTGGACCCTGTTACCCTTGTCGATCTTACTTCTTGAATTTCTTCTGCCTTTTCCTTCTTTCTTAAAGGATGGGGATAGGCCTGTTTGATGCAGCCCTATGTTGTGGATTGGTGTTAATGATGGTTGGTCTGACAGAAGCTCAGAGCCCAGCAAAAACGTGACAAGGCCGCTATCGCCAAGCACTCGCAGCCTTGGAGGAAGGATCTCCCCCTGAAATTTGACTATCTAGGCTAAGAAAGTAGCCAATGACTGAGACCCTCAGTCGATGCACCCCAAGGGTTCAGCCCATTGCACTGGGTCAATGAGAGGTCTAAGTCCAGCCAGCCCTTGCCTAAATAGCTGTGGTACCTGAATAATAGGTTGACAGCCCTTGCACTCCTGGGAACTATACTCCATTGTACAGGGACGAGTGTCAATTCCTCTTTACATCCCCTTAGCCCTTGCACCCAGAGGATTTGTTTCCATTGCACCTGGTAGGGTAAGGGAGAATCTTTGGGCTGTAAGCTCTTGATCGCTTATTCCCCCAAGATGGAGTTTGCTTGATCTGGCTTGAGTTTGAATCTTGATTGGTGCTGCGCTTAATAGGCAAAAGGCTGTTCCATATTAATAATTTAAACAGGGGGAGATGTAGGAAGCCACGGTTAGCAGTGGTTAGCGGTGATACATCCGCCATTCCAAGATGGCGCGGACATCGTGTCCTCCCCACTAGTAAACAATTAACTGCGCAGGTGCAAAGGCAGAAAGTGCGCCAAAGTCACTGGCCAATCCCGAGGCATAATATTGGGTGATGAGTGAACAGCCAATCAGAAGTGAATACGTCACTCTAGGGTGTATTTAAGCTGTGCCTCTTCCTGTGTTTCGGCCCTTCCGCGGTCTTCACTTCTGCTGTTACAAGTAAAGCCTCGTCTGTGGTAACCGCCCGAATTCTGCCTCTTGTGTCTCTATTCCATGGGCGAAAGGGGACACGGGAGGTGCGCGAAACAATTTGTCTTTTATAGTATACATTAAGAAGACAGCTATGAATCTGATAGATCAGATTGTATACATTACTTGTTTTTGTTTAGATTTTTAAAATTTTTTCTGTTGCTTTTTTTATATTTCTTTACTTTATATGTTTAGTGTTTTGATTATTATGTAGAAAAGAGATTTTTCATCCAATCTCTTTGGTGTTTTGAATGCTTCTTGCACCTTAATTGGCATTTTCTTCTTTAGTTTAGAAAATTCTTCTCTTATTTCATTGAAAATATTTTTCTAAAGGTTGAGCTGATATTGTTCATCTATTTCAATCATTTATAATTTTTGCCTTTTCATATTTTGCAGAATTCTTTTTTGTTTAGTGCCAGGAACCTTTGAGAATTCATATATTTTGAACAATGTATCCATTTTGTTCTATTCATCTTTAATATCTGAGACTCTCTCTTCCTTTCCTGTTTCCTGGGTGAACCTTACCTCTGTAGTTGTCAGTGCACAGGCAATTTCAATGCTCTTCTCTCAGGGACTTAGCAACTGCTTATGTTATTCCCTGCCTCCATCATCTGCTGCTGTTGTCACGTGTGCTTTATTGTTGGGAGCTGACTTTAAGCAGAAAGTGGCTAGAAAGCAGCTATCAACTTTGCAGCCATCTGGAACCATATACCTGAAATATAAAATATAAAATATTAAAAAAAAAACAGAAGAAAAGTGAAACATAAAATAATATAAAATACAAAATTAAAAAGTAAATTAAATATGAAATTTAAATATAAAATATGTGATATGGAAAATAGAATATAAAATAATATAAAATATAAAATTTAAATATAAAATATAAGATATAGAAAATAAAATATAAAATATAAAATAATATACAATATAAAACAAATGTAAAATATAAATGAATTTAGCTTGAATTTTTTGGTGACATATTTTCCTGGCTGTTATTTATTATATTCCTATGCTGGTGTCTAGGCTTCTGGGTTTGAAGTGATTATTGATTTGGGTACTGATTATGGATTTGTCTTGTTTGAGTTGGAGTTTTGTTTCTGAGTTACAGTTTTAAGTCTGGATTTTCAGAGAGTGTTGACTGAGTATTGCTATTTTACTGACCTGTGTGGTGGGTACTTTGTTTTTTTTTTTTTCTTCTCTTTTTTTTTTTCCTTTTTTCTTTTTTCTTTTTTTTTCTTTTCTTTCTTTCTTTTTTTTTGTTTTTTCGAGACAGGGTTTCTCTGTGTAGCCCTGGCTGTCCTGGAACTCACTTTGTAGACCATGCTGGCCTCAAACTCAGAAATCCACCTGCCTCTGCCTCCCAAGTGCTGGGATTAAAGGCATGTGCCATCCATTATTGATCATTATTTGTTATGAATTAGTCTTGATAATTATTGATGACCATTAATTGATTATTGATTGGTATTGATCATTGATTGTTATTTCATCACCCTCATCACCCTACCTCTGCCTCCGAAGTGCTGTGATTAATGGCATGTGCCACCACCGCCCGGCCATGACATGTGGTTGAGCAGGTGTATCTGATCATATGGGGGCTGAGACACAGGGATCAGGCAGTAAAGGAGGGCATTATGGCATTGTCTGTGGTATCTATAGGAGGTGGGCAGAAGGGAAGACAATACTGCCCCTATCTCTTCAAATTGTAAGGGCAACTGATATTAGAGTTTGAAGTAATAGTGAGGTAAGCCTTTGGTCAGAGTACCTAGTCTACTTTCTGGCATGGCTTTTGGTTGAAAAGGAATATCTGCTGATAATAAGAGGCTCAGACAAAAGATGAGTTTGTAAAGCCCAACCAATTCTTTTTTGAGAATGCACAAAATCCACTTGAGCAAATATCCTATGACAAACTGCCTTATCAAGAACCAGTCAAGGTACAACAGCAAGGTCATGCTACATATAGATAACTAATACACCTTAAAGAAAAATGCAGCCTACCCATCATGGTTGTCAGATGATTTTGCCCCCTTGTTTGATTCCTGAAAATTATGCCAGACATGCAGTTACTAAAGTATTAAGTTGCTGACATGTATGTTAATGCCCCAGTCATGCTGTTACCACAATAAATACCCAGCATCTCTATATACTGGGTCTCTCAGTTTGGACTTGATATGAGGCTGACTGGTGAGAGTCCTTGTTGCTGAGCTCATAATAAATACATTTGTGTGTTTGCATTGTAATAGGTTTCTTGGTGGACTTCGGGGTCTTTGTGACCTGGGCATAAAATCTTGTTGCATAGACTGCAACCTCAAGACCTTCAGGACTCCCAAACAAAGGGTTGAAAGGCCGGTGGTAAAGATGAGTCATTGTTCTTTGTGTTGGTGCCTTGTGTTTCAGATTTGTGTCTGTGTGCCTTGGTTTAAGGATTTTTCATGAGTATTTGTGGAGGGAGATGACTAAAGGAACATGGAACCACAATACAGTGGATGCAAAGGAAAGTCTACAGAGGGCTTGAAAGATGTTCCAGAGCCGGGCGTAGTGCCCATGGTCTTAAATGCTGAGAAGGTTGAAGCAGATTTGGAACCCTGATACATGACTCACAGTTGCCATCCTTCATTTTCTTCTCTGTCCAAATGTAGGAATCTGCTGGGTATCCATTAGCTACCCATTGTGTCTGTCTATTATATGTGTGGCACTTTATTTTGTGACTTAGAGAGGAAATGAGACTGTTTTCATTCTGATCAATTTAGTTACTAACCTTGGCTCAAATTCTTACCACGAGGCCCATAACCTCTTTAAGGCACTTGTCTTTAATACAGTGTCCAAGGCAAAATCAGGCTCTCCCTACCGTGTTTTACAGGGTGGGAAGGACAGACACCTCATTTCCCCCTCCTAATAAACGCTGTTACCAGTCCATATGCGAATCTGTAGTTTTTAATTTGGAGCTGTCAGTAGGTAGCAGGTTGTTCTTCATCAACTGCAACAAAGTTAGTGTAACTTCCTTGTCTCTGCAGTCCTATGTCGGGCCTTGGATGAGGCAACTCCATTTAACCTGCACCATCAGTCACATAACACACAGGTAGAAGGCATGATTAGCAGGTCTCCACCTCCAGAGATTAAAATATTAATGAGTTATCTAAAGGTGGGGGAGGGGCGTAGCTAATTAAGTTATTCCCTCCCTTTTTCCCCCTCCCTAAAAATCCAGGGGAGGCTGGCTTTTGGCTGGGAGCCACATCATCCACACCAACTCACCACACCATGAACAATAAAAGCTTTGGAAAACCAAACTCCACTTGTCGCCTGGGCCTTCCTGTGCCTGCCACCAGATTCCCAGCCTTTGGAACCCTGAACCTTGTCGATGCAGCCTCTGGCTCACCTGCAACAGCTGCGTGAATGTGGGACCCTCCACCGGTGGTGTGGGAAGCCCACCTGGGACCCCACTGCCAGACCGATGTGAGACCCCACCGCTGGACTCCCCCGAGAGTTTTTTTCCCACAGTCCTATTTCCAGGTCTGTGGGGCAACCTGCTTCTCTGTTAACCTTCCAGCTGCTTTAGCCTCCTCTTTGGCTGCACTGGCCTGGGAACCCAGGGTTAAAGACACCTCACTGCTGGGCAACACAGCCTCTGAACTCCCCATTCCAGTGTAGCCTTCCCTGCTCTGAGTCAGGTGAACTTCCCATTTTGTCCTGGCTAAGCCCCAATTCCAACTCCCTTATGTGGTGGCAGAGACTCCTGTAATTAATATGGTTGGATGATTGGTTTTGTGTTTTTACAGTTTCTTCTTTTATTGTCTCTGTGTCATAATTGTCTTAAGTTCTCAGCATTTCAGAGCTACAGTCATCTGAAGGAGCCTCAATTGAGGGAGTGCCCTCATCAGAATGGCTGGTTGCTATGTCTCTGAGATATTATGTTGGTGATTGATTGGGAAGGAACTTCCACTGAGGATGGCAATATTTCTAAGCAAATGGACTTGGGCTGGATGAGAGAGCTGAGTGAGAACTGGGCAGTGACCAAGCAAAAAAGCCAGCCAGGAAACAGGGTTTGTCCATACTTTTGCCTCCATTTTTTAGCTTCAATTTCTATTCTCAGCTCTCAGTACGGTGAACTGTGATCTGACAGAACCATACACAACAATCATTTATTACCTCAGATAGAGTTAGTAAGTTGAGGTCATAGTATTTCATGGAAAATTTACTCTGTGAAAAATTCATCAGGATGTGATTTGTATGATATTTTAGCCAGAGATCTTTAGTAGTATGCTTATGCCCTGAAGTACTGAGTAGGTAGAAATCTAGAAATAATACAATGAGTTCTATATTTTATTTATTTGTGTTTGTTCATTTTTCACACTTATTCAATTTATATCTCAATCACTACCCCCTTCCCATCCCACCTTATACACTCCCCCATCCCTGACTCCTTTCTATCTCCCCAGGGAGCATTGAAACCACTTAAATATCCCCCCAGCCATGGCATGTCAAGTCTCTGCATGGTTAAGCACATCCTCTCCTACTGACATCAGACAAGGTAGTCAATTATAGGGAATAGTGTGGATAGACAGACAACACCTTAAGGGACATCCACTGCTCCAGTTGTTGGGGACCCACATGAACACTGAGTAGCACATGTACTACATATGTGGTGGGGTCCTCCATCCATCCTGTGCATGCTCTTTGTTGGTGACTCAGTCTCTGAGAGTCTCCCAGGGCCCAGGTTAGTTGACTCTGATGGTCTTCTTATGAATTTTCTGTTTCTTCAGAGGCCCTACATTATTTCCCCAAGTCTTCAAAAAGACCCCCTGAGCCATTTCCAATGTTAGGCTGTGGGTCTCTGCATCTGTTTCAGTCAGGTGCTGGTCGAGACTCTCAGAGGACAATTATGCCAAGATACTGTCTGCAAGTATAACAGAGCATCTTCACTAATGTCAAGGGTTGGTGCTTGCCCATGGGATGGGTCTCAATATGGGCAAGGTATCATTTGGCCTATCCCTCAGTCTCTTTTCCATCTTTGTGCCTGCATTTCTTGTAAACAGGACAAATTTTGGGTGGAGAGGTTTTTGGCTCAGTTGGTATCCGTAACTCTCCACTGGGTGCAGGATCCATATTTCACTGCTATGCATTTCAGCTAAGATCACACCCATAGACTCCTTGGTGTTCTCTCATTCAAGATCTCTGGCACATCCTAAAGATGCCCTCACCTTTCCCCTCTCACCAACTACAGATTTTGATTAATATTCCTTACCCTCTGGCCCTCTCTTGTCTCTCACCACACCTGTTCCTGACCCTCCTTTTCCTTTCTTATCTGCTCTTCTATCCAGTTCTCTTTCTTCCATCTGCCTCCTATGACTGTTATATTCCCCCTTCTTTGTGAGATTCAATTGTGCTCATTTGGGCCTTCCTTCTAGTTTATCTTCTTTGGGCCTATGGAGTGTAGCATGTATATCCTGGACTTTATGGTTAATATTCACTTTAAGTGAGTACATTCATGCATGTCCTTTTGGGTCTGTGTTACCTCACTCAGGATGATAGTTTCTAGTTGTTTTCATTTTCCTGTAAAATCCATGATGTCCTTGTTTTTATAAGTGAATAATCTTCCATTTTGTAAATGAACCACATTTTCTGTATCTGTATTTTGATTTAGAAACATTTGTATTCTTTCCAGTCTCTAGCTGTTATAAATAAAATGGTTATGAACTTAGTGGAGCAGGTGCCCCTGTGGGTATATGGCTAAGAAGGTGCCCTAAGTTCCTCCTGCTAAGACTTAAATTAATGGAAGGAGTAGGCAAAGTATTTCTTTTTCTCAGAAAGAAAACTAAATAAAACCTGCTGCAACCTGTTGTCCAAAGAGATGCAGAGTCCATCAACTTAGAGGCAAAACTTGAGAGGATCATCTAAATTGTGCTGCTTTGTAAAAATGAAAAATGAAAAATGAAAAATCCAAGGTCACAGAGCCTTCCTCTGCGGTTTCAATTCAGCACTATTCAGCCATTGTTTGGCGGAGTCAGTGCCTCAGTGAGGAATCGGTGACAGTTCATTGCATTGAAGTTGTCAGGAGGATGCTTGAGTAGCATTTTGCGACCACAACTTGTTGAGACATCTAAGGCATTGATACATATGCTATGAAGAGACTCACACAGGGAGAGGATGAACCCAAACTGAGAGATGTAGGAGAAGTTACAGGAATAGAGCAGTGTTGCAGGGCAGTGGTGGCGCATGCCTTTAATCCCAGCACTTGGGAGGCAGAGGCAGGAGGATGATGGTGATGGAATAATGATCAATAATCATGCCAATCTATAATAAATACCAATCAATGACCAATAATCAACACTAGTCAATAACCAAAACTGATCGATTATCATGATAATCAATAATCGATAATCAGCAGACAATGCTAATCAATAATCAAACTGATCGTGTATCATGATAATCAATGATCAATAATCGATAATCAGCAGACAATGCTAATCAATAATAGATTCTAATCAATAGCCAATAACAATCAATAATTGATGGGATACTCTCTTAATCCCAGCACTTGGGAGGCAGAGTCAGGGGGATCATGGTGATGGAATAACTATCAGTAATCAATGCCGATCTATAATCAATAATCAATAAATAGTAATCAATAATTATCAATACTCATTGATAACCAATAATGATCAATAATTGATGGCACACATCTTTAATTCCAGCACTTGGGAGGCAGAAGCAGACAGATTTCTGAGTTTGAGGCCAGCCTGGTCTACAGAGTGAGTTCCAGAACAGCCAGGGCTACACAGAGAAACCCTGTCTCAAAAAAAAAAGGAATGGAGCCATCTAAGCCTTTAGAAAGTGAAGTCCAGTGTGTCTGAGACAAAGCTATAGGATTTGGGGTTCACCCTCTTGTGTTTCTTGCCTTGGTCCAATCTTCTTTCCCTGTGTTCACATTCCTATCAATTGGAATGAGAAGGGGAATTCTGGGCCATTGCATGTTGAAGAGATATAACTTGCTTTCTGATTACTCAGTTTTGAGAAGCAGCACAGTTTAGATGATCCTCTCAAGCTTTACTTCTAAGTTGATGGACCCTGCATGTCATTCTGAGTGATGTCATTGAATGATGTCGTTCAGATGACGTCGCTGTATGTGACCTCACTGGATGACATCTCATTCCCCATCAATCCCACTCATCCCCGTGTGACATTGCTCTGGATGACATAATGTTTGACAATGTCACTCTGGGTAACCTCACTGGATGACGTCGCTCTGCATGATGCCGTTCTTGGTGACGTCACCTTGCGTGACATCACTCTGTATGATGTCACCATGGGTGACATCACTCAGGATGACATCACCCCAATGGTGTTGCTCTGGATGATGTCAGTGGATGACATCACTTTGTATGATGCCATTCTCGATTACGTCACCGTGTGTGGCATCACCTGGTGACGCCACTCTGTATGATGTCACTGTGGATGACGTCACTCAGGATAACATTGCCCTAATGATGTCAATCTGGATGATGTCAGTGGATGACAGCAGAAAAGACTTTACACATTGTACAGTGTCTGAGCTCCTACAGACTCTTAGGATCACTGAAGACTGAGTGCATTTTCATCACAGGATGAACATGAGCCTATAGTGTCCAGGGCCAGAATGCAGTTGAGTGAAACAAAACTCTTCTAGATAGGATGATGTTTTTAACACTTTTCTGTCCTGTCTGGCTTTCTTTGTCTAAGCTCTTGTAGGAGGGACCTTTTCAGGTTCCTTTAGGGGGAGAGGATAGTGTATACGACTCAACATTTTTCTGTCTTTCTTTTTGTTTCTAGAATAATTTATATACTCATCATTACCCTGATCACTGTCCCTATGGGAGGTCCCCTGCCCTCACAGAGTCCCTCCCTGACACTCTTTTTTTCTCCTTTGAGATGGTGTGGGCCCCGTGGGTATCCCCACACCATGGTACATCAACTCTGCTGGGTTAAGTGCATCCTCTCACAATGAGGTCAGAAATGGAAGCTCAGTTAAGGGGACAGATTCCAACAGTAGGCAACAGCCCCTGCTACAGTTGTTGGAGGACCCTCATGAAGACTGAGCTGCACACCTCCTATATATGTGCCAGGAGACTTAGTCCAGCATGTGTATGCTATTTGGTTGGTGGCTCAGTCTCTGAGTCTCCCCAAGGATCCAGGTTGGTTGAGTCTGTTGGTCTTCTTGTGGAGTCCCTATCCTCTTTAGGGCCTACAATCCTTCCTCTAACTCTTCCAAAAGAATCCTCAAGGTCCCTTCAATGTTTCATTCTGGTTCTCTGCATCTGTTCAGTCAGCTGCTGGGTGGAGCCTCACAATGGACAATTATGCAAGGCTCCTGTGTGGGAGCATAACAGAGTATCCTTAATAATGTCATGGATTGGAGCTTGCCCATATGGTGGGTCTCCAATTGGACAAGTTTTCATTTAAAAAAAAAAAGTTGTAGATTTAATTTGCAATATTTGGCATCGTCTCATATTATTTATATTTTATAATATTCTATAAAAGAAAATTATTTTTTGGATATTTTATTTATATTTCAGATGACATCCCTTTTCCCCATTTACCACTCCCCCCCCAGAAAACCCCTATCCCATGCACCCCTTTTTTTTTCTTTTATACACTTTTTAAAAATGTTAATCAAAGGCTTTATAAGATTCATAATGCTCAATCAGAAGTGTAACCCAATACCCAACCTAGATATATCAACTATCTTTGACTGGTGGAGACACATGAACATCTGCCTCCATATCCCCCCTCTCTTTCTCTCTCTTTCTCTCTCTTAACTCCTAGCTTCTCCTCTCACTCTTCTCCTCCTCTCCTTACTCCTTCTCTTCCTCTCAGTACTTCTTCCCACTTTAGCTCCTCCTACATAACACCCTTCCTGTTAAAATAAAATTTTTATTTCAAAATGCAATTAGGGCATAATTATGCCAATTTGTATCAATGAGGTACAAAATAGTCTTAATACCCAGTCCATTATTTTGTTGGCTAACCAGAACCTCTGTCATCTCTCCTAACTAAAACTCTTAGTTCTGGACCTGGCTTTTTCCTTGGCTTTAGAATGAACATCAGCTGAGAACCATCAATTCAAATCTTTTATCTAAAGGTAAATAGCCAGGATTGGCTATGAGACTATAAGTTTTAAACCCTGTCAGAAATCCAGAATGACTGAGTTAACTAAAATTATGGGAAACACAAAGCATAGCTTCTAAAACTTAGCCAACTTATAGAGACCTTTGAACACCTGGACAGTCCGAATACTACAGCCTTCTGAGTCAGGATCATCTGACAGACCTTAGAGATGCAGAATTATTAAGGGCTGATTACTCTGTTTAGGCAGATATAATCAGTCAACTATTATGCAAGTGTGTCCTTTTTTGGACAGTAATTTGTCTGAAGATAGAAAGAGGCAATTCTTGCCTGGTTGCTGTCTCACCACAATTAGAGTAACTCCAAAAATGCTCAATTTTTCTTAGGATCCAAGACAGGAAGCTGTCAGGAGCAGACAGGTCTCTAATCAAAATGAACATTAATATAGAAATGTTCGTAAGTGTAGTTAACAGACAACAGTCCAACTATTCTTAATAAATAATGTATTTTCAGTTGTCCATGTCTCCTTCTTAGTAGTGGGATACTCTCACTTATAAGTGGATATTAGCCTAAAAGTATGGAATACTCAAGATACAATTCACAGTCCACATGAAGCTCAAGAAGCAGGAAGACCAAAGTGAGGAAGCTTCAGCCCTTCTTAGGAGGTGGAAAAAATATACATGGGAGGAAATATAGAGCCAAAGTATGGATCAGAGACTGATGAAAACACTTTCAGAGGCTGCCTCGCCTAGGGTTCAATCCCATATAGAGACACAAACCCCAGACACTATTGGGGATGCCAAAAGGTGCTTGTGACAGAAGCCTAATATGTCTCTCTCTTGAGAGGCTCTTTCAGAGCCTGGCAAATACAGAGGCAGATGCTCACACCCAACCATTGGACTGGGCATGGGGTCTCCAATGGAAGAGTTAGAGAAAAGACTGAAGGAGTTGAAAGGGTTTGCATCCCATAGGAAGAACAATAATATCAATCAACCAGACCACCCAGAGCTCCCAGGAATTAAACCAGCAACCAAAAGAGTACACATGTAGTATCCCATGACTCCAGCTGTATATGTAGCAGAGGATGGCCTTGTTAGACATCAATGGGAAGAGAGGCCCTTGGTCCTCTGAAGGCTTGATGCTTCAGTGTAGGGGAATTCGAGGGCAGGGAGGCAGAGGGAGTGGGTGGGCAGGTGAGGAAGCACTCTCATAGAAGCAGAAGAATAAAGGATTAGATAGGAAATTTTTGGAGGAGAAACCGAAAAATGTGATAAAATTTGAAATGTAAATAAATATAATATCCAATAAAACATGGAAATAAAGATTTAGTAACTCTTATTCTGAAAAATTTATAATGAGACCCTTCATCTAGTGTGAATTATATATTCACAGAACTCACTGATCTTATTGTGATAAAGGTATTGTGTATGATATTATTTTCACTACTGATATTTCTTACTGAATGAAACACATTCATTTCATGTTTAAATGGTATGTTTTCATGAAACTAAAAGAGCCTTATACTGCAGACACAATCTGAACCCCATATTCCTTTTCATGTACTGTACTCTTCTTAATATGTTACCTGATATTTTTAACATATGCATGATATATTGTAAAGCTACTCCGAAAGCCTGCTCCTCTGTGATGGCCATCAACAATATGCAATGCTGCCATTATGCTCTACACACTACTAACACTCAATCTTGTTTCTCTTTTCAAATTGGTTCTTTTTATTGCATCAGTAATCTATAATCTATTATATTCCAAATCATTAATGAGACAATTTACCATTTTGCTAATGTCTTAGTTTCTGTTGCTGTAATAAAACACCATGGTCAAAAGGAACATATGAAAACAGTATTGATTTCCCTGTGTACCTTTGTCACAGTTAATTGAATGACACCAAGATGAGAACATGAATGCAGGAACCCAGTTAGAGTCCATGCAATTATGCTCAGTACTGCTGTCATGTCCGTGTTATCTCAAATCCTCTTTCTTATAATTCCCAGAACAACATGCCTGGAGGTGGCACTGTTCACAAACAATTGGGTCACATTATATTAATCATTAATTAATTAAGAGCATTGCTTATACATGTACACATCAAAATGATGGCAGCTATGCCTCAACTGAGATTACCTATTCTCAAAATTGAGGTTTGTGTACTCATGAATGAAACCATTTTCTACCAAGCCTTAGTCATGGGTATTTCATTAGGCAGTGCTATCCTGCTGTGATAGCATATTATTTAAAATTTTTGTATGAATTAGTAGTACTTTTGTTAAGACAAAGCAGGAAGATATGTTGAGTTCCATCTAACATTTTAAAACTAATGAAGTTTCAATGATGAAACTTATCTTTGTACTTCTGAAGAGAATTTAAATCTTGTCTCAATAAAATAACATAACACTTTGGGATGAAAATACACCCTAGCAACCCAGCACTAGAAGCCAAGATGGAAAAGACCTCCACAACTAACATGACCTTTCCCCTGGTGCTGTGGTAGACAGGGAGGACGGTGATCCACACACTGCAGAACACCAGCATGCTGAAAGTTAGGAACTTGGCTTCATTGAATCTGTCAGGAAGGTTCCTAGCCAAGAAAGACACAGTGAAGCTCCCCAGAGCCAAGAAACCCAAGTATCCCAAGACAAAGTGGAAAGCAATGACAGAGCCTTTGTTGCAAATAATGACAGTCTTCCCATATTCAGATTGTATATCTCTGTCAATAAAGGGAGGAGATGTTACCAACCAGGTTCCACAGAGAACAAGTTGGATTATGGTACAAATGGGGATGACCAACTTAGGTGCTGTTGTTATAATCCCTCTCATCTTTCTCCCAGGGGTAGTGAGCTTGAAAGCCAGGACCACAGTTATTGTTTTGGCCAACACGGTAGAAATAGCCACTGTGAAAAATATTCCAAATGTGGTTTGCTGCAGGATGCAGGTGGCCTGGTTGGGATGTCCAATGAAGAGCAATGAACAAAGAAAACAGAAGATGAGGGAGATGAGCAGGATGTAGCTGAGAATGCGGTTATTGGCCTTCACAACAGGAGTATCCTTGTGCTTCACAAAAATGACTAGTACTAGAATTGTGATGGCCGAGAAGGACAGGGCCATGCAGGCTAGAGCCATCCCCACTGGATCTTCATAAGCCAGAAAGGACACAGATCTTTGGAGGCAGTGTGTTTGCTGTAAGTTGGCATACTTATCATCTGGACACCTCACACACTGTTCCATATCTGCTATTGAACAATAAACCATTATAAGATATCATAATTATGTAGGCAATAATTGTGTATTTGTATTATTAATAGGATATATCAACACATAATTTGGTTTTGAGCATCTATTTCATTCCTTATTGCCATAGGGACCACTGACTTATGATTGTTCTCTATTAACATAGGCTTGGTGATGGAACAAAACACCATCATAGGGAATGAAACAGAAAAAACATTATTTATAAAACAAAACAAGGAAAATTATGATGATGAATAATATACATCATCTCAGATTATGAAATTCCTCAAACCATAAATTCACTACTCACAGACATAGTTATTGATGCCAGTTGAGGAAATACATTATGTACTTTGTTTGCTTTGAGAGTTGTTCCCTTTGTCTGTATCTACCCATAGGCACCAGAGCACACAATTCTTCATGCAAATACTGTTTGCATGAAGAAATATTTTCATTCTTGAAACTGTATGCCTCACTGGCAAATGCATGTCCCTGTCATTGTGGTAAGATCTCTTTCTTCCCAAATACACATTTAATATGGCATGAAGATTATGGATATTTACAGTCATCCCTCTTTCCTTAGCTAGGCTGGGATTGATGATAAGCGCTATCCCCTCTCTTGCTGCATTCTTGAAATCTTCACTCTTGTTTTAATTCTTTGACAAGACATGCTTAATCCTTTAAGCCATCTAAGCTCTTAAAATATCTTTCATTAAACAATTACTGTTACCCTGAGCATCGGGTCTTTTTTTGTTTTGTTTTGCTTTGTTTGTTTTTTGTTTTTTCATTTTTATTTTACTATTTATTTATTTATTTATTTATTTTATATTTTATTTACATTTCAGATGCCATCCCCTTTCCCGATTTCCCCTCCCTAGAAAGCCCTATCCCATTCCCCCTCCTCCTTTTTGCTTTTATACATTTTTTTAAAATGTTAATCAAAGGCTTTATAAGTTTGGTAATGCTCAATCAGAAGTGTAACCCACTACCCAACCTAGATATATAAATTATCTTTGACTGGTGGAGACACGTGAACATCTGCCTCCATGCACCCCTCTCTTTCTCTTTCTTTCTTTCTCTCTCATCATCTAGCTTCACCCTTCCTGTTAAAATAAAACATTTCTCGCAAAATGCAATTAAAGCATAGTTATTCCTAATTGTACTGGTGAGGTACAAGATAGTCCTAATACCCAGTCCATCATCTTGTTGACTAACCAGAACCTCTATCATTTGTCCTAACTAAAGCACTTAGTTTTGAACCTGCCTTTTTTTCTTGGCTTTTGAATGAATGTCAGCTGAAATGTCCACTCTGTGGACTAAGGTGGTTAACATTGGTCTGTTTTTCTAGGGAAAAGTAGTGGTTTTGTTGGAACAGGGGGGATTAGCTAGGACTCATTGCATATCCATAACCTATTGGTAGAAATCTGTATAATTAATATCAAGATGAATCTATAATTTCTTCAATGGTACAAAATTTACTTTGATTTCAAATTTAAGGTTTTCATTGGTATGAGCTTATTATTGATATAAAAGTGAGATGAATATTGTTACTTTCTATAGGCATTGTGCCTGTATAACACATTTAGGAATACAAGGCTTAGACCCAGTCC
Organism: Arvicanthis niloticus; assembly: GCF_011762505.2. Taxonomy (NCBI): domain Eukaryota; kingdom Metazoa; phylum Chordata; class Mammalia; order Rodentia; family Muridae; genus Arvicanthis; species Arvicanthis niloticus. The sequence goes on along the minus strand of NC_133431.1, from coordinate 13,159,101 downwards.
TTCTTTAACTTTTTTAACTGATTTGAGATGGTTAGCCTGTGATTTCAGGGACTATAGCAAATTCATGGCTTTGAGTTTATTGTTAGGGTGTTTTCTATATTTTCTTTAGAAATAGCTGAGAGGAGTTAACAGACAACAGTCCAGGTTACCTTACATGGATAGTTGGTTTTCAAAACGTCAGAAGTCCATAGAATTGATGTTACAAATATTTATATATTAATGTTTATTTTGATTAGAGACCTGTTTGCTCCTGACAGCTTCCTGTCGTGGATTCTAAGAAGAAATTGAGCATCCTTGGAGTTACTCCAGTTGTGTAGTGACAGCCACTAGGCAAGAATTGCCTCTTTCCATCTACAGAAAAATTACTGTCCAGAAAAGGACACACATGCAGAATGACTCGACTGATTATATCTGCCTAGACAGAGTAATCAGCCCTTAATAATCCTGCATCACTAAGGTCTGTCAGATGACTCTGGGCACAAAGGCTGAACATTTGATGCTCCAGCGTTTTGTAGTATAGGGGCTTTTCAGGTGTTCAGCAGTCTCTATAAATTGGCTAAGTTTTAGAAGCTATACTTTGTGCTTCCTATAATTTCAGTTAACTGTCATTCTGAATTTCTGACAGGGTTGAAGACCTATACTCTCATAGCCAATCCTGGCTATTTACTTTGAGAGAACAGATCTGAGTGGATGGTTTTCAGCTGATATTCATTCAAAACCCAAGCATCTGGTCTTAACATAAAATCAGTAACCATCATATTGCGAAAGAAATGTGCTGTTTGTAGAATATATTGCAGATTATTTGCTAAGTCCAAAAGAAGTTGATATTATTTAACTGATTAAGTTCTAAACATGAGAGTTTGGGTCTTCAGTTTCCATCTAGGCCATATCATATTTCTAGTCTGGAGTGAGAAGGTATTCGAATTCAACAATTTCTCTTCTGCATGCAAGCATGTACCTGTTTCATTGGAAACCTCATTTTCTGGGTACTGGACACAGTCAAAGCAGCAGTCTGCTGTTTCTTTCTGATGAATTTTCCTGAATCCAGCAGTACATGGTACACTACACCTGGAGGAGGGAACCTGAAGCAACATATATGTAGTGGGGTGTGTGTGTGTAGTTTATGTATACATCATACATATAATGACCTATAGATTGCTATGTGGGATATTAAAAGATATGGCTATAAATACTCCCCTGATAACCAGCAATACTTAAATATTTTAGGGACATTTTTATTTTATATTACCCCAAAAAGCACTGAAAGTCACAGTACATTTATATAACGTGTAATATTATATGTGCAACATTCAGTTTGTAGCAATTTAAAATTTTTCCTTCCTAAACTGATTAATCAAAAAGGAATGTTTACTTGGCATCAGTTTCTCTATAATTATTTATAAATAAAAAATAAGAACACTGAGTTGTATGGTAAATCAAGAACAAGTTGTTTGATGAGTATGAACAAAATATGTTATATAAGACACTCATAAAATTAATGAAGTTTTCCTAAGTTTAAAAGAAAATGTTGAACCCTCTATCCCACCGACCCCCTACTTCTATGAGGGAGCTCCCCTACCCACCCACCCACTTCTGCCTCATCACCTTGTCCTTTCCCTATGCTGGGGCACCAAGCCTCCAAAGGAACAAGGGCCTCTCCTTCTACTGATGCCCGATAGAGGAATCCACCACAGAATAGGGGAAACCAGGAATGCTAATGATACTTAAAATGCAAATAAATAAAATAACTAATAAAAAGATATAAATTTTAAAAAACCTTGAATCTGGAGAAAGATTTCTGTTAATAAATATGTGCTGTACTTAATTAAACTATAAGTATGTTCACACAGAGTCAAAAAATTCTGTAATTTACATATAGTTACAAAATTTTAATTATATATATATATATATATATATATATATATATGTACAGATATAATACTATATGTTTAATAAATATATGCCTGTGTCATGTCGTTGAATAGACATGTGGGTGCAACTGAACATGGAATCCAGAGGCCTTTGATCCCTATGACCAGATTTACATGAAGTTGAGAGTTATCAAATTGTGGTGATTGGAACTGAGGATGGTCCTTTGTAAAAGTAGCAATTGGTCTTAATGACAGAGCTATTACTTCAGTGCCTTATATTTTAAAATTTAGATATTCTGAAAAAACCTGTGGTATACCCACTGATGTTCCTCCTGTGGCCCACTCCAAGTCTTCCGATATGTGAAGTTGTTGACTGTGTGGGAAACAAGGAAAATAGCTTCCTATTTTCACTTTTAATCCAAGGCCTTGTGGAAAATTCCAAATGATGAAAATGTCATACTCTTCACACTGATTTTCTCTATGGTTCATGTTCACCAGTTCTCCAACAGGGTTAGTAAATACCCTGGTTTTCAACGAGGAAGCAATCTAAATGAGATGCATTATTAAATAGTTACATATCATATCAATAAAGGGAATGCCAAATTGAGAATTTCCTCTAATTTTTTATAGACTTTCAGAAAAGACAGCTGTATTAAAGTAATCTTGTGTAGTAAAATATACCTTATTGATAATTAAAATTAATATACTCAATACTAATGTTCAATGATAAAATGTGCTAGAAAAATTATTACCAAATATGAAGTAACATGGTGATTTTGTGTGTGTGTTTTTATGTGCGTGTGTAGTGTGCACATGTTTGTCAAAAATACTTTGTAAAACATGGAAGCCATGTATGTGCATATGAAGGGGAAGTCTGAATGTCTGCAAGTTGTGAAAATTAAGAACAATTCTGGGTCTTTCATATATATATACATTATGCATGTACAAAAAACCCCACAAACTTAATAAAATGTGCAGTCTTAGTCATTTATGGTTATATAAATAATTGGTAAGTTAAATGAATAACTATTAATCCCAGCTCATTTACCTGTTCTTCCTTCCTTCCTTTCTTCCTTTCTTTCTTTCTTTCTTTCTTTCTTTCTTTCTTTCTTTCTTTCTTTCTTTTTTTTTGAGACAGGATTTCTCTGTGTAGACATGGTTGTCCTGGAATTCACTCTGTAGACCAGGCTGGCACTCTAACTCAGAAATCCGCCTGCCTCTGCCAATCGAGTGCTGGGATTAAAAGTGTGAGCCACCACTGCTCAGCTCATGTACGTATTCTTGAGAAATTATTCTTTAGAAAAATATTCTAACCTACTCATCACTTAAGGCTTTTACATAAAACTGTTGGCTCCTATTTTAAATTTTGAATTCATTTGGGGAAATGTTGAGACACGTTTTCACAAAGCTCCCCGATATTCAAAAATATATTGTTTCCATTTAAATCTTATCCTTGTGTATGATATTTATCCATTTAAAGATTCAATGGGGAGTTTTGCAGCGTAGAAATCTTTCCACAGAGAGAATAATCTCTAACAAATGTACAGTTGTTTCTCAGGGTCCATTTAAAAGATCACATTGATGTATCTAAACATAATGAAATGTAAGAAACTTTACCTGCAGACAGTCGGTTAATACTCCCTTGGGTTCTGCCATTTTCTGAGACTCTACTTGTTGAAGAATGAGTTCATGGTAGGTGTAGGCCACAGCATAAATTGCGTTATACAAATTATAACCTTCATCACTCAGGACCATGTCATATTTGTGCAGTGTTGTCCATTCCAATGTGTTGATGAAAGTAAATGGATCCATTTTATTGCTGTTCTTAGAGATTGAACAGTTAAAATAATTCCACCCCAGGACAGAGTCAGAAATGCTCACTGGGTATTTGTCAGTGTTTATTGTTTGCATAAAATTCCTAAGTTTAGCAGTCTCACCTTTGTGGTGTGCAAAAGTGACAGTCCCATGGAAGAAATCAAGGGTGAAATCTTTTTTATTTGTGATAACATCCCATTGTGAGGTTGTGATCCAGATTCTCTGAGCACCTAAATATCCCCATCTTCTAAAGCTGATTTCTACAGTAGAGTTCATGTCACCATAAATGATAACAACCCTTGCTCTTGATGTTGTAATTTGTTCATTATATACCTTAGCCCTTGTCATGTATAAGTGCGTGTTTTCTGGGATCACATTCACAAAAGCTAAACAGATCCCATGCCTTTGCATTTCTTCTCTCATGTCTGAGAGAAACTGAATACCCTGGTCATTGTCTGAGATGACCAGTCCAATCCAAGTCCATCTAAAATGAAGCATCAAGGAGACCATGCCATAACACAAATGGGTGTCCTTCGTGGCTACCTGATGGACAAAGGGCAACTGGTCATGGTCACTTAGGTTAGGATTAAATGGTCCAAAGAAAACCTAAAGGATGCAGAAGAGAAGATGAAACATCCACATGAGGAATATGATTGTTAGGACACTTGGACTTACATACAGGTAATGTTACTCACCTTCAGAACTCCTGTTAAGAATATTAAGATTTTACTATATATATATATATATATATATATATTTCTATTAGATTGTAGACTATTTCTGATAAGTCTGAATGTCCTATAAAACAGTTTTCTCTGTTTGCTTAGATATGATTTTTAACTCTTTATCACATATATGTATATATACAATATATAATATATATACTATGTATATACACATATATATACACACACAATATGTATGTGTATGTGTGTAGCAGCACACACATAAATGCATGCTCTTCAAGCTTTCTTGTAGGCACATGCAAATGAAATTTAAAAGATGTTAACTATTCCAGTGTTATGCCTTTTTACCGTTGGTGTCCTAGAATAAAGTGCTAGTCTTAAGGATGATTTCCATGATGGTCCTATAATGTCTGCACCACACGTTGGATCTAATCCACAGATATAATTAATAAAATCCAAACTATGGTTTTGTTGTGAATATACTAAATCCAGAAGTCCCAATGTATCTCCACATAGGCCAACAATGATGTCAAATATCAAAGACATGTTGGGTAAAAGATAAGGATTCTTGTTGATCTCTTCAGCAGCAAAAATCATTACCAGAAGAAACTCATATTTTCTTTTTTGTATTCTAGAACAAGGCATAAAAATGATTAAGGGAGATGTATGAAACATGAAATATAAATTGCAAAAGTTTGTAATATGAGACATGCTATATTTCTGTCTAAATTTCTTGAATAAGTTTCATAAATTAGAAGTCTTTAGACCTCCCTACAATTTAAGAATTCATAGATGTATGGTACTATAATATGCTAAATTTTGTATTCGTGAAAACTGATAAAGATTATTTATATCTCTGTCATCTTTGAACTAGATTCTTGTCCTCTTGAGCAAGACTACTCTAAAGTATATTTGGAGTTGTAATTCCACAGATAAATAAATAAATAAACATGGCTTAAACCACACATAAAAGCTATAACACATTCTCCTTAAAATTTTTAATATTTAAATCCAATTTATACATCATATTTTTATTGAGTATTTTGAGAATCAGGTAATATATCGCAAATTTGTTCAACTTTTATATTCATATTTTTAATAACCTAAAATATTATTAATGAATATTTAATAATATCCATAACCATGAATCCTATATCTAACATTGAGTACTAAATTGTTTCAAAACATACAAAATATTTTGGGGGAATTTAGTAAAGGAGAATAAAATATTAAAAAGGAATCATTAAAAATTATATTCAAAAACCCGTATATGATATCGTGTGGGAGTATTCAAAGCACATTATACATCTGTGTACATTGTCTAACAATCAGTATACTTAAAATAATTATCAGTGTTTGTAGGAAAGAAATTATTTCATCAGTAAGAATATTTTACAGATTTCAAAATAGCAAACTCTCTTTGTAGTAAACATTAAAAATGCTAGCTTTATGCACAGTGAAAAAATTATCAATAATATTCTCATGATTTTTGTAGAACATGATGTTAATATATTCAAATGTTAATATTCAACAAACAATAATTATTTTAAGATATATTTTATATAAATCAACTTATCTATTTCAAAATATACAATATGATACAATTATCCACATAAGTAGAATATTAACCTTTTTGCTCTTTTACACATCAATTTAATGTTACCTTTCAGTGTGTTGTTACTAGTAAATTTCATAAAAAAAGATATCAGATTTCTCTTAACACCTCAGTCTTCTTAATTCTTTGAGAACCTTTAAGTGATATCTGAACACAGAAATCTTCTCTCTCTATGAAATGTGCTCACCTGGCCCAGGATAGATGGCAGATTATCTACTACTATTAGAAATTACCTCTTGTCAGAAGTAAAAATGAAAAACATCCTCTTTTGATGAAATTTGCAATTTCAATAGGACTGTTTGAAGCTAAGTTTTTCTTTTGAAACCTGAAAAGTGCATTGGCCCAGTTCATATATTTATAAATTTAAACCTAATTATGGCTTATAAAAATGTCACCAATAAGGATTTTCACTATTTTTCTACTGAGGTGTACGATAAAACAGAGTACATCAGAAATGAAATTCCTACTGACCTAACAGAGAAGTATAATAATGTGAAGCTACCATCACTGTCAAAGTGCACACAGTGTACTGTGGATAACAATTGGAAAACATATTCTTTAAATCTCAAAGACATGAAAATTGAATAAGAGATTGGTTGTAGAGTCAAAGACAGAAAACTACTGAAAAACTCAGTCACAAAAAAGTAGTCCCAGTCATACAGATTATGTAAAATGTGAGTGATTTCAACACTCTTTCCTACATGATCGGCAGGCACAAATGATAACATCTCACTCTTGGGATCTCAGAACTATGTAGCCACATTAAGAACAGGTTCTTATCTACAAGAAATGCATTTATTCTCCTAGATCTTCTCTAATGTTATATTTGTTTGATAATTAATAGATATATTGACTATATACCTGATAGTGATAATAAGCCTAATATGTGACTGAGTATTTGCATAATTGGACCAAAAGATTATTCTGGTAACAGAATTTGAAGCCTGGCAGTCTTTATCCACATTAAGTGTCAACTCCAGACTGGCAGAAGGGATGCATTTAAAGACTATTTTAAAAAGCAAGGTATATATGTAATGTCATATTAAATTATATCACAGGTTATATGACATATATATTATATATATACATATATATATACATATATATACACATATATACATATATACACATATATATACATATATATATACATATATATGTATGTATATATGTATACTATACCTGATTACATACATATATATATTCATGTATATATATATATTCACACACACACACATATATATATATATATATATTCATGTAATCAGGTATAGTAGAACAGCACATACACATATATTTCAATGTCTGAATGTATTCCTAACTTTTGAAGACCAAAATTTGATAACCTTTTTATCATTTAGATGCCTGCTCATACAAGAATCAATGGCAGACAATAGAATATAGGCAGTGTTGGAGTCTCTTCATATTGAGCTCTTCCCAAAGGTGAGAACTGTGAATTCAAGGTAGATGAAGAGACATCTTTCAAGACAAGATATCCACAAACACTCAACAGAATCCAGTCTCTCTCATTGTCCAGCATTGTGAACTGGAGCCCAGCGTTGTAAAGATAAACTAAACTGTGACACATTTCAAAGTATTAAAATAGTCAATGATGTAATAATTTTCAGTAGTTCCTAAAGTAACAGGGGGCAGAACAGGACAGAACCCTACAGTTTGTTTATATTGTTAAATATTTCTAATTCATGGCATTGAAGAAGGAAACATAGTTAATGACTTACCTAAAAGGAATAAGTTGATTATAGAAATCATCTTCAATAGCTTCCTCTTGTAACATAAGGAAAAAACCACAGTCACTTCTCAAATGTCCATCATTATCTTCAATATTCTTTATCCTCCAAAAGCAACTGAGTTCAGTCAAACAGCACAAGATGAGAGAAAACTTCAGGAGCAAAAAGGAAATAGTGAAACCACGCAGCTTCTTCATGTTTGCTAGGATCTAAGCCAGAGCATTTGCTTAATCTGTTTCTTATGGAGACAAACATCACACACACACACACACACACACACACACACACACACACACTTACAACTATGTGTCTGTTTTTAAGGCTACTGCTGTTTGGATATCTACTTAATTATATTCAAAAAAAACTTTCTATTCATCTTACGTAATGCTCCCTGGATACATTGGGTAAATTATTGCCTCAAGCTCTACATCTGAGATCTGAAAACTTTTGAACAAAACATTGTTGAAAACAGGTTGTGAAGATCATGTTCTCCATCCTCAGGTGCCATGATTTCATTCATATCCATGGCATAAATATTTTCAGAAAGTATCTTCTCCTGGACAGCTGGGACCAGACCATGTGTCAACAGCCATATGTGTGAACACAATGGATCTCATCAGAACTTCCATAGTAAGGCAAAAGTTGAGAAGGTCATAAGTGTTCCTTAACATTTAGACATTGAGTTTAATCATGGGACATTGTATCTTCCATTGTCTAGTGTAGGGAAGGGCACTATCACATGCAACATTGAGGCAGGAGTTGACCATTCTCTCTGTTGTTCATATACTATTGTATGCTAGTCATGTTCACAAAATCTCCTCAAAATCATGTAATTCCTGTCATCTCTAGAATATGTCATCATGCTGAAACCAATAATGACTTGAATTATTGAATAATTATATTGAATAATTGAATAAGTAATGAATAATTATAATTATTCATCACCCATCCTGTCCAGTATCAGTACCTGCAAAGACATTCACTGAGTTATAATGCTGATATCTTGCTTGATAATCAGTTTCTGACAGTCAGTGTCATTTGATGAAACATTTCTTTGGTTGATGTTTGTTAACACTTCATTAAAAAATTTGAGAACAATTTCATACATTTTACTCAAAGGAATGAAAGAAATTAGATGTCATTTATGAGACAGAATTTTATTGCTAATGTTAGTATATACCATATAGTTTTCATTCTTGTCTAGTTGGTATTTGTTTTGCTACAGTCCTGTCTTGGATTACATTGCAACAACACAGATGTATGTCTCTTATGGTCATTTATGTGACTTAGTTAGATTGCTATTAGTGACACAGATGGAATATTGAATTGATGTGTTTTTTTGAACTTCTTTATATTTTTGCTCATAATATCCTCACTGAGTTAAGTGGAGTCTTTAACTCCATTTTTGTAATGGTTAGTGTGTCACTGGCTTATAGTAAAATCTTGCTATGGAGTTTATTGTGCTATCTTAGTTACTATGAATGAGAATTTGTTTCATACTTTGGTTGAATTATGAATTTGTCAGTTTAAATATTTTAGTACTTTTACAGACCTATATATTGTGTAAATTGAATGTCTTGTTGTGATATTCTATACTTTTTGTATACTGAGTGATAATGGTGTGTCCAAAGAACTGGAAATGTGGGTGGAGGCTGACTCTTCACTCCATTGTGCTCAGTTCAACACTTGGCTGCAAGCATTTGCATATGTATTAGGAAGGGTCTGGCAGAGCCTCTCAAGAGACAGATAGATAAGGCCCCTGTCAGCAAGCACTTCTTGTCATCAGGTATAGTGTCTGGGTTTGCTGGCTGCATATGGAATGGATCCCCCAGGTGAGGAAGTCTCTGGATTTACCTTAGACAGGAGCAATTATGAGTTAATATTATTGAGATGAGTGTGGGACCCCATGGCTTAACCAGGTGCAGAGCCTATCCTCGGTCTCTATAGGTTTTTCTCCCTTTTTTGGTTATTTCAGCTAATGTCATCCCCATTGGGTCCTGGAATCCTCTTTCTTTCCTGGCATCTAGGACTTTCTGGTAGCTACCCCCAGTTTTCCATCACCCATTGCTACACACCTCTCTTCAACTTCCTGCCCTCTGTTCATCTCCCTTGTCTCCTCCCACACCTGATCCTGCCCTCTTCCTCCCTCCCCTCCCTCTCTTCCTCCAAATTCCCTCCTACCCCCTAACTCCAGTGAGTATTTTGTTTCCCCTTCTAAGTAGTACTGAAGAACCTACACTTTGGCCTTTCTTCTTCTTGAGCTTCATGTGTTCTCTGAGTTGTTTCATGGGTATTCTGAGCTTTTTCTCTAATATCTACTTATCAGTGAGTACATACTGTGTGTGCTGTTTTGTGACTAGGTTACCTCACTCAGCATGATATTTTCTAGTTCCATCCATTTGCTTAAGAATTTCATGAATCCATTGTTTTTAATAGCTGAATAGTACTCCATTGTGTAAATGTACCGCATGTTCTGTACCCATTTCTCTATTGAACAAAATCTGTTCTTTCCAGCTTCTGGCTATTATAAATATGGCTACTATGAACACAGTGAAGCATGTGCCATGATGTATGTTGAAGCATCTTTTGAGGATATGCCCAGGAGTGGTATAGCTGGGTCCTCAGGTAGTACTATGTCCAATTTTCTGAGGAACCACCAGATTGATTTACAGAGTGCTTTACCAGCTTACAATTTCACCAGCAATGGAAAAATGTTCCTCTTTCTCCACATCTTCATCAGTATCTACTCGCACTTGAGTTTTTGATCTTAGCCATCTATGGTGAGAAGAAATCTCAGGGTCTTTTTGATTTTCATTTCCCTGATGACGAAGGGTGATGAACCTTTCTCTAGGTGCTTCTCAGCCATTTGAGATTCCTTGGTTGAGAATTTTTTGTTTATCTCTCTACCCCAGTTTTAATAGGATGACTTGTTTAATAGGATGATTTGGTTCTCTGAAGACTAACTTCTTGAATTGTTGTATATATTTGTTATTCCCCTTCTATTGGTTGTAGGATTGGTGAAGATCTTTTTCAAATCTGTAGGTTGCCATTTTGCCCTGATGATAGTGTCCTTTCTCTTACAGAAGCTTTTCAATATTCTGAGACCCTATTTGTGAATTGCTGATCTTAGAGCCTTGGCCATTGGTGTTCTGTTCAGTAATTTTTCCCTGTGCCAATGCTTGAGGCTCTTTTCCACTTTTTCTTCTATTAGATTTAGTGTATTTGGTTTTTTGTGCAGGGCCTTAACCTCTTAGACTTGAATTTTGTACAAAGAGAAAAGAATGGACCAATTTGTATTCGTCTCCATGCTGATTGCCACTTGACCCAGTATGATTTGTGTAGTATGCATTTTTACCCACTGGATGGTTTTGAATTCTATGTCAAAGATGAGGTAATCATGTTTGTGGGGTTAATTCTGGGTTTTCCATTCTATTCCATTGACATGTTCCTGTCGTTCATGGTTGGTGTTGATGTTGGGTTGAACGAACACACATTTCTGGATCTGGGTCCCGGCACTTAGTTGGTCAGCTTTTTAGTTCTCCTGCACCCACACCACCAGGGTGACGTCTACAACACCTCACTGGCCGTATCACTCAGCGCCACACGCAGCAAGGGGCGAGGCCAGCGACCCTGCTCTCCTGCCCTCAGGGACGGCTCACCCACGCCTTCCCCACTAGGGCGGCTACATTGTGCTTCCCAGGTGATGTGCAGGGTCCCCCATGCTGAGTGCGACAGCGAGGGAGGGGTGGGGTCGGCTCTCAGGCTCTCACAACACTGGTAACATTTCACACTTCTGTCCATTAAAATGCCTTTGATTTCAGACATACATTGAACATAGTTTCAGCAGTTATGTAAACTATAAGGCATGTTATACACTAATAATAATGAAATGATAATGAATGCGATATTCTGTGAATTTCTGATGTTTTTGAAGACTATGTATCTATATAAAGTATATCTGGACTGTTAAATCTTGACTACTCTTAGCTATTTGTATTTGAATAATATTGAAAATACTTTAAAAATAATCTATTATAATTAAATCATATATTATATATTTATTTATATATATTTATATATAAATATATTATATATAAATATATATATTTATATTATATACTATAATTAAATCAGAATGTAATATAATTATGAGTTTATGGTCTGGCCTTTAACTAGCGTTACTTAGACATCCTAAACAGTTTGTAATAGCAGCTATAGAGAATTGGGTCAAAGCTTTGTATTATCAAATGGGTTGCAAAGGTACAATGCCTATCTACAAGTAAAAATATTAATTTCAAATTTTGTAGCAATATACAAAGAGTTGTAGTAATGGAAACCTGAAATCTGTATCAATGTATAAATTCTGTGCCAGTGTAAGAAATTATAAGTTCAGTTTGGCATCCATTATAAAGATTTCTGTCATTATAAGATTATGACTATGCAATGCTTTGTTCAAGAATAAATTTAGTAATCTATCCTATCTATTTCCTCCCTGTTCAAAATTATGATCATTTGGAATAGGGGTGACAAAAAAATTTTTTTTTGGTTTTTCGAGAAAGAGTTTCTCTGTGTAGCCCTGGCTGTCGTGGAACTCACTCTGTAGACCAGGCTGGCCTCGAACTCAGAAATCCACCTGCCTCTGTCTCCCAAGTGCTGGGATTAAAGGTGTGTGCCATCAATTATTGATCATTATTGGTTATCAATTACTATTGGTGATTATTGATTACCATCTATTGATTATTGATTGGCATTGATTTTTGATCGTTATTCCATCACCATCATCCCCCTGCCTCTGCCTCCCGAGTGCTAGGATTAAAGGTGTGCGCCACCACTACCCGGTGACAAAATTTTTTTAAAGAGGTAAGGAGGGATAGGAAAATTAGAAAAATCGATTTGACTTAAGAAAGTAGCTTTTGCATCTGTTATCCAGTTTCTGTTCGCTTAGAGGGCTCAGGGCTTGACTGAAGTTCTGACTGGCTCTGTCTGGATGAACCAAGTCTGTCTGGAATCAGCAGCTACTCCTGATAGTGTTTGGGAGACAGATAGTTGGAACAGCAGGTCATTTCAGTGTCGCTGCAGATGAATCTTGTCAGAGCTGCCCATTGTGTAATATATGAATCTTACAACCAACATTTTAGTATCATTAAGATATTTGCATAGATTGTGCAAGGTGCACAGATCAATTAAAGATGAATTTTTGTTCCTTGTTTGAGCAGGTGAAAGACGACTGTCCTTTCACGAGTTAATCTGATCAAGAACCAAATGTAATAAATCCTTATTCATGCCATGTGAAAGATGTCGTGATGATCTTAAAGATTCCATAACCAACAAGATTAATTGTCTGATTTTAGCTGAAGTTTTGACTAGAGATACTTTTATGTCTACGCATGTTTCGAGGTTGTTTCCCTGTGGAAGGATCAGCAATTTATGTTGCCTGTCCTGTTTGGTCTTGAATTTTTCTTTTCCATCTGTAGCCAAGATCTTCATGGGGCTTCCACTATCATATCTGGTCCATATTAGTTTGGAAGGAGTCCAGATACTTTTTGTGTTGACACAAAAACAGAGCCTCTCTCCCAGAATAGAAATTAGAAATAAAAAATAAAAGTACAGTAAAATATAAAATAATATAAAATATAACATTAAATATAAAATACAAAATATAATAAATTATATATATATATATGATATAATATGAATATAAATATAAACTATAAAATATAAAATAAATATTAAATAAAATATAAAATAAAAATTAAAATATACAATAAAATATAAAATGTAAAATATACAACACTTATCTGTTCTAGAATATCAGAGAATTCTGTCCACTTTGCCTCCATATTACCAGCATTATAGGTGGGTGTGTCACAGCTAGATACATCAGTTCTTTTCATTGGCTTATTGAGGATGAGAGGCTGAGTCTCTCTGGTTAGGGTAGCTAGGACACAGACTGTGGTCCTAACTCTAGTAAGAGAAGTCTACCATGAAATGTAGCCCTGCTGACTTAAATTCCACTGTCTTTCAAATTAGGAGCAGTATTGTTTTGCTTCATCATAATGTCTGTTATAAGTCACCAAAGGACTAGGGCAAAGCTCTGTCCTTATTCTCTAGATGGTGAAACCCAGACTCAGGGTGCTAAGTCACTACTGAATATATATGTGGAACTGCTTGTCTTACTCATGCTGTGTCTCTAATGACTCAGTAAATGAAGTGGAAGCCACTTCAGCTAGACATGGTGGCACAGGCCTGTAGTCATGGTGCTTGGAAAGTGGCGACAGAAAGGGACCGGACAAGAGAAGTTGGTAAATTCCCTGCTTTGATGGAACTTAATGTTAGCAATGAACAGTGAGGTAATCAATTTTAGATGATTGATAAGTGTCATACTCACCCATTTTTTTTTTGTTTGTTTGTTTGTTTTTCGAGACAGGGTTTCTCTGTATAGCCTTGGCTGTCCAGGAACTCCCTCGGTAGACCAACCAGGCTGGACTTGAACTCAGAAATCCGCCTGCCTCTGCTTCCCAAGTGCTGGGATACTCACCCATTTTTGTGTCCAATACCAGTCTTTCAAGAATTGGTTAAAAAAATCGAACTTACTGAGAAATGAAATTACTGTAGTTACACTAGTCCTACCAAAAAGAATGTCTAGGTAATGCTTGTGTTCCTGCCTATAAGACAGTTTTCTTCCAAGGTTTAAGATGATACCCCTGAGAGAATAGGCTTAAGTAATACTTGGCGTGCTCTCTGGAGCACATGATCATCAAGCCCACTTCACCTTTTAAAACAATATTTTGCCAGTATAATTATGACATTTCCACCATCTCTGTTCTGTCTCCAAATCCTTCTATAGACAACTCATTGTTTTTCACCTAAGAGCTAATTTTGCTTGAAGAACAATTACTGTTTGAGTGTGACCTATATTTGGCTGCAGGACTTCCCAGCTATGAAGCAAAGTAATGGCTGAACTGGAGTGTAGGTGTGGGATAGGATGTACACATGATGTCCCCTGTTCCTTGATTGAAGAAGAAGACATGCTCTGGGAGACTGCAAGAATTTCTTCCTACCTACAAAGTTTCCAAACTCAGTCCCTATCTGCCCCTATTGTGGAAGTATAGAGCTGGGTAGGCCTGTGCTGTCTGACTCATTTTGTCTCTCCTCATCCAGTAGGGAAGCTGCTGCTGTCCTGAGGCCCAGCTGGGTGACACTAGATAGTGACAGATTCTGGGGAGAGCTAACAATTAGTAGCAACAGTCGGAGGCACCTTGTGAGATGTTTCTAGAATTCTCCATTGATGCAGCAGGCGTGAGCTGAGAGGTAGACAACAAGCAATACTATGCTGAGTGTGGCAGCCACTGTCAAGTAAAGTCACTTCCACGACCAGGAAGAGCAGTAGGCTGAGTTGTCAGAATCTGATCTGCTGGGACTGGGATGGATTGTGAGACAGACTATGGTTCTGTTCATATATGCAGTGACCTGAGCAGAGGAAAACATCCCACTAAATATGATTTAACTGAGAAAACAAAAGGAGTGAAAAGAAAATGTGGTTCAGGTTGAACGATACATCTGACTCTGACAGGGCAATCTGTATTAGAAGGGAGAATAAACTCTGCTGTAGGTCAGGATTTTTTTGACAACTAACAATTCATGTAAGTTAAAACCTTGTGGGGGTTTTTTGGTTATAGTTGATTTATTCTCCCTGAAATCATAGACTAAAATATACATTTGATTTATCACATCACAAGATATTGCTTACTGATTGAAAGAGTAACTCAAACAACTTTGTTTTGTTTCCTAATAGTATAGAAGTGTATATATGTGTGTATACAGTGACGGAATACACACACACACACACACACACACACACATACACACTTATACCATACATACACATATAGTGTATATATATGTGTATGTATATACATTGATGGTACAATATATATTATAATATATATAATATATTGATAATTATAATATATTAATGATATATAATATATACATATACAAACATATATATATATATATATATATATATATATATATATATATATATATGAGGGTGGTTTTGAGACAGGGTTTCTCTGTATAGCCCTAGCTGTCCTGGAATTTACTCTGGAGACTAGTCTGGCCTCCAACTCAGAAGTCCACTTGCCTCTGCCTCCCAAGCGCTGGGATTAAAGGCATGCACCACCACAGCCGGGCTGAGAAGTATATTTCTATAGCATTAATTTCTGATTCTATATGACCAGACATACAGAAAAGCTCTCATTTATGGAAATACCCATAAATGACAAAGCTGGAAAACTAGGGAGACCTAAGTACTCTGTAGTCTAGGCAAGTTCATCATAATCTCAAGAAGCTGAGCAGTGAATTTCATGAGGTCATGTTTTCCTGGTGGATTAGGTCTTGCTTTGGTCTGTTCCATCTTCCATATGCTTTGACTCTTTGTGGAATAATATTGTTTCTTTTTAGCGTTGACAGTTGGAAACATAACAGTCTTTTTGAGGGTCATGGAAGAGTGTGGTACAGAAGAGGCTGGAGTTGAAGCGAGATGTGGGGTTTAAATGGGAATGTCACCCATTGCTCACATGTTGAATATTTTTTTCCAGTACCTGGAAGTCTTTGAGAGAAGTAGGGGAAAAGTCTAGGATAATCATTCTGGGGAATTTGGGTGACATCTATGTCTATATGAAAGGTAAGTGAGGTTTGCCACGATTAATATCAAAAAGCTCACTAGGTAAATAAAATAATCCCCTTGCAGCTTTTGGATTCAATGTGGGACTGTATCTACTTCACAGAGGAGGGGCCATCGTAGTTTCCTCTTGATCTTTGGATGATTTGTGCTCCCGAAGTCCTATTGCTTATTAAAGAGTGGAGCTCTCAAGTAGGAGCATTAGCCCCAGGCAATGAGTTCCTTATTTGGCTAATCAATACAACATGTGCAGTCCTTGAACCATATTCAAACAACCAATAAAAACACAGTCAACAAGTTTTATTTATGTATTTGAGTCTTCACCGTCACACATACGTAACAAGTAAGAAATTGGCAGGGAAGAATTTAGGATGGAGAGGGGAGAAGTAAGGGGATAAATTGTTGAAGTATATTTCATTATGGTTCATAGAAAACGTAAGTGATTAGTAAAATACCTAAGCATAGGAAGACATTGCCTTTTCAGATGCAGCTAGGTGTGTCCTGAAATGATGGAGTTTGGGTGTGCCTCTGAAAGTCTCAATAGACAAAAATGCTAAAGCATGGAAAGTTCCTGACTATTTTAAGGCAAACTGCTTGAGAGGAGTCTTGTGGTCTTTGATGAATGACTTGAAGCAAAGTCAGCTGGATGCATTGAGGTGCTCTTCTGTTAAGTTACAAACTTTTGGCCTACTACAGACATGGCTTGGAGCCAGATCAGGACGACCACCTTGAAATGACCTGTTTCACCTTCCCAAGTGTGTAGTGAGGGAGATACATCCTTCTTTTATAGCCATTAGACGTCTGAGAATTCTCTTGCTGGGTACTGTCTTTGGAGGACTCTATTTCTGCTTCTTTGCTTAGAATGGCATCCTGAAAGCAGAGTGGAAAGAAAAAGCAGGACACACATGCACACATGAAACTGAATGGAGGAAAGAGAGCAGTGCAGTGCACATGTGTTTGATGATCTCAAGAGAAAAGTTGACTAGCTAGATGAAAGGGCATAGATGAAGAAGAGTCTGAGCAGCTAGCAGTTCAGTTGTAGAATCAAGCTTATAAGTAAACATTCTGCTTATGGTTAAGAGAATGACTTTAACTTACTCTTTTTTGTTTGTTTGTTTTTTTGAGACAGGGTTTCTCTGTGTAGTCCTGGCTGTCCTGGAACTCACTCTGTAGACCAGGCTGGCCTTAAACTCAGAAATCCGCCTGCCTCTGCCTCCCAAGTGCTGGGATTAAAGGTGTGTGCCACCACTGCCCGGCGACTTTAACTTACTTATTTATCGTGTTTTTACCAAATCTACCACATTGTTTGCCATTATTGGAAAAATGTAAAAACATGAAGGGTACAGACAATGATATATCATATTTCAAATATATAAAAATTAATTTTAAATGAAATTATGTTAAATAAAGAGATGGCTTAATTATGAGCATTGGATGTTACAGATGATGACACATGTTACAGTCTCAGAAACCACAGGGCATTAAACCAGTTGCTGTAACTGCAATCACAAGGGGTCTAATGCTCTCGTCTGGCCACTGCAGGTACAGCACTCAAATAAGTGCCAGGACAACCCTCAGAGACATAAAATAAAAATAATGTATAAATAAATGGAGTCTTTTACGCAGATGTCACAGCCTTGAGACAGACAGCATTCAGATGAGGTAAAATGTACTTCAGTTCAAATTACTAAAGTTAATTATTTAAAACTGAAACAAGTGGGCACCATGAGGGCTTTTTATGATTTGCAATATTGAACATGGAATATTCCTTCTTTAATATGGAGCTTTTGAGATGATAGGAAAAATCTTTAATCTAGACAACAGCTTCTGGTGGCAGCCTACGTATATAAAGGATATCAAAGATGGAAGGTCCTTCTGATTTTCTGCTTGCTATACTCTGGCAAGAAAGATCACTTTATTATCTAGCATCAGAGGTTCTGTCTTTGGAATTTTGGTGTGTGCTGAAGACCATCTGAGACATACAGGCACTGCTGTATTCTTCAACCTTCCATTGGTACAAAGTCTCTGTTTTATTTGTGGGACGACATTCTGAGATTCATTCCTATACATCCGTGTTATGCATACATAACGAGATCCCTGCTATGAGTTCTGTTCATCTGGAAAACCATCACTAATACCGACAGAGTTTCTCACCTTCGCAGTGAGGAAGATGTGCTGGCTAACGATAGTTCTCCACAGTGATCGGCATCCATTTCCCGCTTTTGTCCCAGGGTTGTCTGGAGAATTGTATTGACAGGTCCAGATAAACCCCATTTGTCTCTATTTAAGGATCCTATTGGTCTCCATTTGGAGGACCAGGCCTGATAGGCCATAAGGCACCATCTCCAGGAGTCAATCATAAGTCCCAGGATCTAATTCATAAGACACCAGCTCTAGCAACAGACCATAAAATCCAGAACAAGATCCTTACCCTCCTCCTAGAGAATAGCCTAGGGATAATAACTACAAAAATGGGAAAATATCCTAGAGCCAGCCAACCAGGTTGGCCAGCCCTATATCATCATATGTTTAACTGTTCATGAGGTAGGAATTCAAATCACTGACAACCGGTGACCCCCTAGCACCCACTAATGAAATATTAGATTACCGAATTCTTCTAGAGAGTTCCACCTGTTCCCTATATGAAGGTCTGCGTGCCTTTCTCTGGATTACCATTTCAAAGAATGGTTGAGACCCATGTGCTAGTTGTTTCTGCAGAATGAGCGCTTTTTGTTTTTCCATAGTACCTGACTCTAGGATCCTCCTTCAGGGATTTTCAGATCATTACAATATGTAGCAGGTGAATATTAATTCCGTTTTTCCTGACATCAGTGTGAAATCACAAAAACAAATATACTGTTTTGTGTCCTAAAATCCTTCTATAATTGTTAATATTCTTGGAGGCCTTCTGCCTGTTGTCATATAGATCAATCTGCTCCAAGGTGAATAATGGACTGTGCAAGGATTCCATCCTGACTAAAGGAGGAGGAGGATGCAGATGAGGACCACGGGGGGGGGGGGAAGAGGAGGAGGAAGAAGAAGAGGAGGAGGAGGATGAGGACGACGGCGACAGCGACAACGACGATGAAGACAAAGACGACGAATATTCTGTATAATAGTTCTGGAAGACAAAAAAAAGGTATTGGAGGACAGGCGCAAGTGATACTGAAAGAAAAATCTTGCAGATCCGAAAACTGTCTGCTTCTGCACTAGAATCCCGGGACAGGAAAGCCTTTACTGCGTGCGTTCAGGGCGCTCCAACCCTAAGGGAGGTGCTCATGTCACTCAAGATTCCCAGCCAATCAGAGCCTCCAAGAAGACCTTCCACGCATAAGGAGAGGAGGGTTCTTCCTGGTGCTTTGCTCCACACTACTCATTCAGCATACTATATCCCTACAGGGAGATAATCATGTCAGTCAAGATTCACTGGCCAATCAGAGCCTCTGAGGAGACGTTTCACTCAGAAAAGGCGGGTACTTCTGGTTGCTTTGCCGTGTACTTCCATTGCTGAGCAAGCTGCCTTGAGTGGTAGGTGTGACGTGGTTTGACCTCTGCTTCTGGATGCCTTAGTGGAGTGCCGACAGGCCGAGCTACTACATCGCAAAAACAACAGAGCTCCTTTGAAAGCAGGAATGTGCTAGGGAGAGCATGGTGAGCATGTGAAAACTGCCCCTAACCTGGAGGAGAGGTGGTCTGAGAAGCTGGAGTCCGGGTGGTTCGCCCTCCCCTGGGGGAGTTGGAAACTAGCAGGCACCTGTGAGGTTCCATGTGGTCTTAGCCTCTAGATGTACTCAGAGGTGGCATCTGAATAACTTCATTGCATGAGCTGCATCTGCACAAACCGCTTGGAGCAAGGGCTTGCATGTAGAAACATCCTTAGCAGGATGCCAAATTCGGAAGGCCTCGTTTGTCTGGTATCTTCTAGATAGACATTGTGCCCTGGCCTTAAATAGATCCATTTGGATGCAATTTTTTGGTGGTTGTGAATGCCATCTCACACACTGGGTAGCACTCCAAATGTAAGCTATGATGAAAACAATACAATCTATGATGTAAAGGATTTTCAAAGGTTTGGAAGATAGTGAGTCACAGAGAGTAGACTTCAGCTGAGGGAGGGACTGCCTCTAAAACACCCACAGGCATGGTAAGGGAGCGTCTAGGAGATCAGGATGCTAGAATACACATGTTTGTTCACTGGGATTGTCAGGAAATGTAGGTCCAAAACATAAAAAGGAGTCAAGGTTGATTAACAAACAACTTCTAGACCCAACCCCAGATCAAAGTCACTCTTAAAATCTGCTTTAAGGAGCATTGCAGGGTCACAACCAACACTCATGCCTGGTGTGCCATAAAGGATCGTTTTTCTTCTTGAGAGAAGCATAGTTCGGCCACATGGGCAAGACATCTGGTTAATCCTTTTGAAAAGCAAAAACACTGTTGTGGTGAGGACTGGCCTGCCCAAGCAATGCTTTCCCTGAGGCCTTCATAGATAGAGAATTACATAGCTCCATCTCAAACACAGCCACATGCTTGGCAGAGCCTGTAATGGCCTGGGACCTGGGGCTTTTCCCTAAGGCCTTGAGGTATTTATCAAAAAACAAAAACAACAGAGCTCCTTTGAAAGCAGGAATGTGCTTGGGAGAGCTGGTAATGGTCTGGGCCCAGGTCCTTTGGAGAGAGAGTATCTCTCATCCTGAGATTCCAACAGTTCCTACCACAGGGGGCTGATGATATCAGTCAGAAACCACTGTAGGCAGGGTCAGTAATGTTGATGAGATCACCCTGTTCTCAGTGGGCATTATTGTTTGATTAGATCCTTCTTTAATTTGTCCCATGCTGTGGTGGATTCTGCTGACTTCATTGAAGTCTCCCACCTCTTTCCATTTTCCCTGTAGGTAGTGTACAAGCTGCTATTCTCCACAAGCTTCCTTAGCATAAGCCTTGTCTCCTGGCTAACCACCCCAACTTTATACTTTGTATCTTCTACTTTTTTTAACTTTTCTATCCTCTGAGACCTTCCACTTAGCACTGTGCCAGTGCAGAATGACCTGCTGTTTCAGGACACTGGTATACTTAAGAAATAATTGTAGAATATCTTTGCCATGTAAATCTCCCTTCTGCCTAAGTGGCTGGCTTGATCAGCTTGAGTGTTCCGTCCATCCTTAAATTGTTCACATTATAACTTGGGGTGAGAACCTAAAAAAGCGTTAAGGATAACGACATGTGTGGAATGCAAAATCTCTTCTAGGTTGCCTCCTTTTTAACCTAAGCTACATTCATAATATTTTCACAGAGATTTTTTTTTCTTTTTTTATTATTTTTTTACACTCCTGATTTTATTCCCCTCCTGGTCTTCCCTGCAACTGTTCCACATCCCATACTTCCTCCCCACCCTGCTGTCTCCACTAGGATGTTCCTACCACCCAACACACCAGACATCTAAAGTCCCCGGGGCCTCCAGTCTCCTGAGGATTAGGTGCATCTTCTCTGACTGAACCCAGACCCAGCAGTCCTCTGTTGTAGACCTGTTGGGGGCCTCATGTCAGCTGGTGTGTGCTGCCTGGTTGGTGGTCCAGTGTCAGAGGTCTTGGGGATCCAAGTTAATTGAGACTGCTGCTCCTCCTACAGGGTTGCCCCCCTCTTCAGCTTCTTCCAGCTTTTCTCTAATTCAGCCACAGGGGTCAGCAGCTTTTGTCCATTGGTTGGGTGCAAATATCTACATCTGACTCTTTCAGCTGCTTTTTGGGTCTTTCTGAGGGCAGTCGTGAGTTTTTGAGTTCTGTGGACTGTATCTTGGGATTTTTGTTTGTTTGTTTAGATTGTTTTTTTGTTTTTGGCTAATATCAATTTATTAATTACTGAATACATATCATGTGTGTCCTTTGTAGTCTGAGTACCTCACTCAGGATGATATTTTCTAGTTCCATCCATTTGCCTGCAAAACTCAAAATGTCCTTGTTCTTAATAGCTGAGTAGTATTCCAGTGTGTAAATGAACCACATTTTCTGTATCCATTCTATCATGGGACATCTATCTGGGTTGTTTCCAGCTTCTGGCTATCACAAATAAGGCCACTATGAACATAGTGGAACACATGCCCCTATGGCATGGTGGGGCATCTTTTGGGTATATTCCCAAGAGTGTTGTCGCTGGGTCTTCAGGTAGATCTAGTTTCAGTTTTCTAAGGAACCTCCAGATTGATTTCCAGAGTGGTTGTAACGGTTTGCAATCCCATCAGCAATGAAGAAATGTTCCTCTTTCTCTACATTTTTGCCAACATGTGTTGTCATCCACCTGGGGTTTTGATCTTAGCCATTCTGATTGGTGTAATGTAGGGGTCATTTTGATTTGCATTTTTCTGATCAATAAGGACTTTGAACATTTCTTTAGCTATTTGATATGTCTCTGTTGTGAATTCTCTTTTTAGTTCTATACTCCATTTTTTGATTGAATTGTTTTAAGGTTTTTTAGTGGTTAGCTTCTTGAGTTCTTTATATATTTAGGATATTAGCCTTCTATCAGATGTGGGATTAGTGAAGGTTTTTTTCCAATATGTAGGTTGCGGATTTGTCTTATTGACTATGTCCTTTGTCTTACAGAAGATTTCCAGTTTCATGAGGTCCAATTTATCAATTCTTGATCTTAGAGCGTGAACCATTGGAATTCTGTTTAGGAGATTTCCTCCTGTGCCCACGACATCAAATCTCTTTCCCACTTTCTCTTCTATTAGATTCAGTTTATCTGGATTTATGTTGAGGTCATTGTTCCACTTGGAATTGAGCTTTGCGCAAGGCGACAAACATGGATGTATTTTCATTTTTCTACATACAGACAGCCAGTTAGACCAACACCATTTCTTGAAGGTGCTTTCTTTTTTTCCATTTTATATTTTTGGCTTCTTTGTCAAAGATCAAGGGTGGGCAAGTGTGTGGTTTTATTTCTGGGTCTTCAGTTCTATTCCATTGATCAACCTGTCTCTGTACCAATACCATGCTGTTTTTTTTATCACTATTGGTCTTTAGTACAGCTTGAGGTCAGGGATGGTGATTCCCCCCTGCCGTTGTTTTATTGTTAAGAATTGTTTTCATTATTCTGGGTTTTTTCCCTTTCCAGATGAATCTGAGAAATGCTTTTCCCATCTCTTTGGAGACCTGTGTTGGAATTTTGATGGAGATTGCGTGAATCCGTACATCACCTTTGGTAGGATGGTCGTATTTACCATGTTAATTCTGCCAACCCATGAGCACGGGACGTCTCTCTACTTCCTGAGATCTTTGATTTCTTTCTTGAGAGACTTGAAGTTATTGACATACAGATCTTTCACTTTTTTTGGTGAGAGTGACCTCAAGATATTTTATATTATTTGTGGATATTGCGAAGGGAATTTTTCTCTCTAATTTCTTTCTCAGACTGTTTGTTACTTATATAAATGAAGGCTACTGATTCATTTGAGTTAATTTTATATCTCGCCACTTTGCTGAAGTTGTTATTAGCTGGAGAAGTTCTGGTGGAATTTTGGGGTCACTTATGTGTGCTATCATATTATCTGCAAATAGTGATATCTTTATTTCTTCTTTGCCAATTTGTATACCTCTGATCTCTCTTTGATGGCTTATTGTTCTAGCTAGCACTTTGAGTACTGTATTGAATAGATATGTGGAGAATTGACATCCTTGTCTCATCCACTATTTCAGTGGGATTCCTTCAAGTATCTCCATTTAATTTGATGTTGGCTGTTGGTTTGCAGTAAATTGCTTTCATTATGGTTAAGTATGTGCCTTGAATTCCTGATCTCTCCATTACTTTTAACATGAAGGGGTGCTGTATTTTGTCAAATGCTCTATTTTTTTTTTTGCATCTAAGGAGACGATCATGTGTTTTTTTTTTCTTTGACTTTGTTTGTATAATAGGTTACGTTAATGGTTTTCCATATATTGAACCAACCTTGCATCCCTGGGATGAAGCCTACTTTATCATGGTGAATGATGGGTTGGATGTGTTCTTGGATTCGGTTTGCAAGATTTTATTGAATATTTTTGCATTGATATTGATAAGCGAGATTGGTCTGAAGTTCTGTATTTTTGGTTGGGTCCTTGTGTGGTTTAGGTATCAGATTATATAGTGTTCCTTCTGTTTCTATTTTATGGAAGAGTTTGAGGAATATTGGTATCAGGTCTCCTTTGGTGGTCTGGTAGAATTCTACACTAAGTCAATCTGGCACTGCGCTTTTTTGGTTGGGGGGTTTTTAATGACTTTCCCTGTGGGATATGAGCCTGTTTAGATAGTTTACCCCTTCTTTGATTTAACTTTGGTATGTGGTATCTGTCTAGAACAGCCATCCATTCCATCTCGATTTTCCAGTTTTGTTAAGTATAGGTTTTGTAGTAGGATCTTATGATTTTTTTTTGATTTTCTCCGTTTCTGTTGTTATGTCTCCCTTTTCCTTTCTGATTTTTGTTAATTTGGATACTGCCTTTGGGCCCTTTAGTTAGTTTGGCTAGGGGTTTATTTATCTTAAGTCTCTCAAAGAACCAGCTTTTGGTTTTATTGATTCTTTGTATTGTTCCTTTTGTTTCTATTTGGTTGATTTCATCCCTGAGTTTCACTATTTCCTGCCATGTATACTT
The DNA here is from genome assembly GCF_011762505.2 of Arvicanthis niloticus. Classification (NCBI taxonomy): domain Eukaryota; kingdom Metazoa; phylum Chordata; class Mammalia; order Rodentia; family Muridae; genus Arvicanthis; species Arvicanthis niloticus. Next base: position 13,134,053 of record NC_133431.1, on the reverse strand, counting down.
GTGTGAGTTTGCTTCTCTTTGTCATGGAGCTCTCAGGTGTGCTGTTAAATTGCTAGTGTAAGATATTTCCAGTTTCTTTACCAGGGCACTCAGCAGTATGAATTGTCCTTTTAGCACTGCTTTTCATTGTGTCCCATAATTTTGGGTGTGATATGTCATCATTTACATTAAATCTCAGGAATTTTTTAATTTTTAATTTCATGATCTCTTCCATGACCAAGTTATCATTGAGTAGAGGGTGGTTGCGTTTCCGTGTGTATGTGGGCTTTCTGTTGTTTTGCTGTTCTTGAAGACCAGCATTAGGCCACGGTGAACTGATAGGATGCATGGGGTTATTTCAATCTTCTTATGTCTGTTGAGGCCTGTTTTGTGACCAGTTATGTGATTGACTGTGAAGGAGGTACCATGATGTTCTGAGAAGAAGGAATATTCTTCTGTTTTAGGGTGAAATGTTCTGTAGATATCTGTGAAATCCACTTGGATTATAACCTCTATTAGTTTCACTGTGTCTCTGTGTAGTTTCTGTTTCGATGACTTGTCCGTTGGTGAGAGTGGGGTGTTGACGTCTCCCACTATTATTGTGTGGGTTACAACATGTCTTTTGAGCTTTAGTAAAGTTTCTTTAATGACTGTGGGTGGCCTTGCATTTGGTGCATAGATGTTCAGAACTAAGACTTTCTCTTGGTAATTTTCCCTTTGATGAGTATGAAGTGTCCTTCCTCATGGTGCCTGATAACTTTTAGTTGAAAGTATTTTATAGAATAATAGGGTGGTAACTCCAGCTTGTTTCTTGGGACCATTTGCTTGGAAGACCCTTTTCCACCCTTCTACTCTGAGGTAGCGCCTGTCTTTGTTATAGACGTGTGCCTCTTGTACGCAGCAAAATGCTGGATCTGGTTTGAGAATCCAGTCTGGTAGCTTGAGTTGAGTCCATTTATATTGAGTTATATTAAAGACAGATGACTCTTGGTTACTGTTATATTTGTTTTTTGTGGGTGGCTTCATGTGCTTGTATTTCTCTCCTTTTGGCTTTGTTGTGAGATACTTAGTATCTCGTGTTTTGTTTGGTGTAGGTACCTTCGTTGTGTTGGAATTTTTCTTCTAGGATTCCCTGTAGGGCTGGATTGGTAGGTAGATGCTGTTTGAATTTGGTTTTGTCCTAGAATATTTTGGTTTCTCCCTCTATGTCGATTGAGAGTTTTGCTGGGTGTGGTAGCCTCGGCTGGGGTTTGTGTTCTCTTAGAGTCTACATGACCTCGGACCAGGCTCTTCTGGCTTTCATAGTCTCTGTTGAAACGTCTGGTGTAATTCTGATAGGTCTACCTCTGTATGTTAATTGGCCCTTTTCTCTTGCAGGTTTTAATATTCTTTTTTTTTTTTGTTCTATGTGTTTAGTATTTTGATCATTATGTGACTAGAGGATTTTCTTTTCTGGTCCTATTTATTTTGTGTTCTATAGGCTTCTTGTGCCTTTACAGCCATCTTTTTTCTTTAGGTTAGGGGAGTTTTCTTCTGTGATTTTGTTGAAGTTTTCAGACCCTTTGAGCTGTCAATCTTTGTTCTTCTCTATTCCAGTTATTCTTAGATTTCGTCTTTTTTTGTGAGTCCAGGATTTACTGGATGTTTCGGTTTAGGAGTTTTTTATGTTTTGGGTTTTCTTTGACCTTTGTGTCAGTGTCTTCTGTGGTGGCTTCTACACCTGAGATTCTTTCTTCTGTCTCCTATATTCTGTTGGTGATGCTTGCATCTGTAACTCATGACCTCTTTTCTAGGTTTTCCATTTCCAGGTTTGCCTCTATTTGTGTTTTCTTTACTGTTTCTACTTTCACTTTTAGGTCTTGGGTTGCTTTATGCAATTTCTTCACCTGTTTGATTGTGTTTTCCTGTATTTCTTTAAGGGATTTATTTGTTTCGTCTTGAAGGGCTTCTACCTGTTTTCCAGGGTTTCCCCTTTTTTTTTTCAGCAAGTTATTTATATCCTCCTTAAAGGACTCTATTATCTTCATGATATTCCCTTCATGAGATAGGATTTTACGTCAGCTTCCTGATTTTCAGATGTGTTGGTGTATTCAGGGCTTGTTGTGGTGGGAGAACTGGGTTCTGGTGATGCCCACCTATATTGACTTCTGTGGTTCATGGTCTGGTGCTTGCCTCTTGCCATCTGGTTATCCACGGTATTTTCTGGTTTGGGTGACTCTGTCTGGAGACTGTTTTTTTTTTTGTCCCTGGTTTGCTTCAGGTCTCTTGGTAGTCCTGTAGGCCTGGCTGCAGCAGACCTCCAATTGGGGGTCTTCAGAGGGGCAGAGAAGCTGCTGATGTGTTGCCCTGGCTGCAGCAGATCTCCTGGGAGGCCTTCAGACTGTTGGGTCTTCAGAGGAGCAGTCAAGCTGTTGTCCTGTGTGAAGCTGTTCTCCAGCGGTGCCTACGGACTGCAGGTTCTGTTTCCCTGTGTGCAGCAGAACTTCAGGTGGACTTTCAGTCTGTTGGGTCATTTACCCTGAATGCCGCAGAGCCCCCAGGAGGTCTTCAGACTGTGGTAGCAGTTGCCCAGTTGAACTGTTTTCATGGGAACTCCTAGGATACCTTCAAGCTGTGTTGTCCTCAGGGAAGCAGACAAGGTGCAATCAGTCGCTCAGTTACCCTGTGAGCGGCAGATCTCCTCGGATGCCTCATGCTGTACTGCCAGTTACCCAGAATGCAGTAGATCTGGGGCGTCTCCGGCTGTGGAGTCAGATGCCCTGAGTGCAGCAGATCTCCTGGGATGCCTCAAGATGTGGTATCTTCAGGGGGGGAGACTAGCTAGGAGTCTGTGTGAGCAGAAAGAAGAGGGTGACGGGGAGATTTTTTTTCTTAATTAATCTGAATTGTGTGTTGAGTGATTCCCTCCCTGGGAAGGCATAGATAGAACATCTGGATTTTCAGTCTTTTAGGAACATGTGTCTGACATGAGCTATGTTGCCTCACAGAGCTCTGTTCCCAGTCTGTTGCTTCCCAGGGCAATGGCCTTGCTTTGCTCTTGATTTGGGGGTGGGGGGGTGATTACAAATAAAGAGGAACCCCAGTATATGAATTGACTTCACTGATAACATCATGTGGAAGGGTGGATCTGGGAAGACCTGTCCTGTCTGAGTCGCTTGATCACTAACCCTCCAGTAGGGGAGGTGCTAAGTTCCTGAGGCCGAGCTGGGTTGTCCAAGCTAATGAGGGACATGGGCAGGCCTCGCAGCCAGAAGCATCTGTGAAAGATAGCATGCAGGTTCTTCTAGGATTCTCCTCGGCCACACCCGTTTATAGCTCTGAGGGAGACCACAGACCTACCGTGGAGAAGATGAGGACAACTGATTCCAGACCAGGAGGAGCACATCAGCGGAGCTCTCAGAGTCTCCGGCTTCTGGAACTAGGGTCAACTCTGAACCACACTCTTCTCTTTACACATATTTTGATCTAGGTAGAGGTGATTGACTTTGTTTCCTCCCTAAGAGTGGATTCCTCGGGGAGGGGAGGCTGTGCAGTTCTGGCCATTGGATGCTGTGGTGCGTATACTCTGACTACCCAGGGTGTACACAGAGGCTTTTGTTGTGCACTGGGAGGACATACAGGGAAACTTGAGGTCTGATTTGTAGAAGTTCTAAATGTTCTCTCTCACAGTTCAGTTTCATTGGATAAATTTGACAAATAGTTTAGGAACTGGTAGGATGGAGGTGCTTATGGTCTGTCGGCCTTACCTGAGTAACGTTCTTTTAACTTCTACCACTACCAGTCCCAAAGGCATCATTCAGGCAAATTCAATTTCGTGGTACAAAGAGTTTTTGTGATGTAGAAGTATTTGATGTGTTCATGGTGTTGTTCTGTGGATAGGGCAAGTTCCACATTTCGTTCCGTAAGTCATGTGACAAGAAGCACACATTCTTTGAGTTTGTTTTTTGTGTGGGCATCAGAGTGGCTGGGTTTAACTGAGACCTTTAGGGCCCATGAGTGGTTGGTTATAAATACGTAGCCCACCTTTCTGATCACTTCCATTTTCAAAGAGAGCTTTAGAGAATGGGGTCACTGTGTCTGAAAGAAAGATCAAACGTAGGTGGAGGGGTAGAGATATAACAGCTTAGGGGTCACCTTGAGTTATTTTTTTTTCTGGGAGTTTTGAGTCTCTTTTTCTTCTAACCAATTACAATCACGGTTAACATTTTTGAAATTCTAATTTTTCCGGCTGAGATGCCTCACAGCTTTTGATGAAGACTTGAATATATTTGGGCATTTTATTCTTGGCTTTTTCTCTACAAAAAACAGGCCTGGACAACAGCAGTGGAAGCTGCAGCAGGAGAGGTAACCATGATTATTGTGTCTCAGATAACAGTTACCAGGGCTGGTCCACAGGCCTGTGACCTGGTCCTATAACTAACATCTAAATACCGAGGTTCAGGTTCCCAGGATTAATTTATCCCCTTCTTTATGAATTTAAATTTTTCTTGTTAGTCTGTGAGAGTCTATTTTTTATTGGTTGAAAAGACTCTGTGAGCTGTGCAGGTCACAAAGGAAGCATTTCGGTTTGGGCAGGGGGATCTGAGTTTAGATACCAACACCCAGGTTAACTACCTACTACTCCAGATCCAGAGGATCTGACACCCTGCTCTGTGGTGTGTCACACGCACTCACATGGAAAATATTCATATAGAATCATATAGCATCATACATGAACATAGGGAGAGACATGTCTTCAAAATCCATCTCATAGTGGAATTAAAGCAAATCAAGCAAGTTTATGCGTATAATAGAAAGCATACAGTGTTTTTTTAATCTGGTATTTTATATTTTTTTGAGTTTCCATTTCATAAATGTGGTGCACGCTTATTATCTAATCATCAATCATAGGAAACAACGTGGATTCTAAGTGATCCTAATGAATATCTTTTTTTTTTTTTTTTTGGTTTTTTGAGACAGGATTTCTCTGTGTAGCCCTGGCTGTCCTGGAACTCGAGCTGTAGACCAGGCTGGCCTTGAACTCAGAAATCCACCTGCCTCTGCCTCCCAAGTGCTGGGATTAAAGGCATGCGCCACCACGCCTTTTTTTTATCCTTTTTTTTTAACATAAAAGAATGAGGTGTTTTTAGTATTCAACCTTTTTTCTTCTGAATTTGAACTATCAGGATGTTTAATCTCTTCAGTTTTTTGGAAGACCCTCCACTCCCAGTCCATCTCACATTGTCAGAGTCGAGAACCAGAATGAACAGGATGAGTGCTGACCAGTGATTTTGTAATGTTTATTCTGATTACATCTTGCAGTTCTTATTTAAATGGCCATGCTAGATTCACAGGTCTGTTTTTGTGTTTCCTTTTTCCAGTGCTGAGATTATGTTGTATGATTCATTAATTATAATGTAATTATATTGTTGTTTCTCTAGGAAATGATAAACCTTCACCTCTTTTAGTCTTCTGATAATTTGCTATGAGTCCCTTGAGTTTTTGTTGGTTTGGGAACTTTCTGTGGAGAAACGGTTTCAGTTTTCTCTTCTTTACCTGAAAAGGTTGCCTCTCCTCATTTCTTGGAAAATCTGTGTTTTCCAGTCCTTGCGCTTGTCAATGTTTCCATTTTTAATACTTAATTGACCGATTGCTATAGTGTTCTTAAATGTTTTTCTTTTTTAATTTTTATTTATTTTTTAAATTTTTATTGGATATTTTATTTACATTTCAGATGCCATCCCCTTTCCCCATTTCCCTTCTAGAGAAAACCCCTATCCCATCCCCTCTTTCATTTTTGCTTTTATACAATTTTTTAAAATATTAATCAAAGGCTTTATAAGTTTGATAATGCTGAATCAGAAGTGTAACCCAATACCCAACCTAGATATATCAACTGTCTTTGACTGGTGGAGACGCGTGAACATCTGCCTCTATGTTCCCCCTTCTCTCTCTTTCTCTCTCTCATCACCTAGCTTCTCCTCTCCTACTTCTCCTCCTCTCCTTACTCCTTTTCTTCCTCTCAGTACTCCTCCCACCTCAGCTCCTCCAACACATCACCCTTCCTGTTAAAATAACAGTTTTCTCTCAAAATACAATTAGAGCATAATTATGCCAATTTGTACCAGTGAGGTACAGGATAGTCCTAATACCCAGTCCATCCTTTTGTTGACTAACCAGAACCTCTGTTGTCTCTCCTAACTAAAACTCTTAGTGCTGAACCTGGATTTTTCCTTGGCTTTAGGATGAATGTCAGCTGATGACCATACACTCAGATCTTTTCTCTCAAAGTAAATAGCTATAAGTTTTCAACCCCGTCAGAGATCCAGAATGACTGAGTTAACTTAAATTATGGGAAACACAAAGTATAGCTTCTAAAACTTAGCCAATTTATAGATACCGCTGAACACCTGGACAGTCCCTATACTAAAAAAGCATTCTGGCCCAGGATCATCTGACAGACCTTAGTAATGCAGAACTATTAAGGGCTGATTACTCTGTCTAGGCAGATATAATCAGTCGACTATTCTGCAAGTGTGTCCTTTTCTGGACAGTAATTTGTCTGTAGATGGAAAGTGGCAATTCTTGCCTAGTGGCTGTCTCACCACAACTGGAGTAACTCCAAGGATGCTCAATTTCTTCTTAGAATCCAAGACAGGAAGGTGTCAGGAGCAGACAGGTCTCTAATCAAAATGAACATTAATACAGAAATGTTTGTAGCGTCAATTCCGTGGACTTCTGACATATTGAAGACCAGCTATCCATGTAAGGTAACCTGAACTGTGGTCTGTTCACTCCTCTCAGCTATTTCTAATATACGATTGTCTCTCATTGCTAATTTACTTAAATTGTCATTCCTTCAGAATGTACAACCATCTGAGAGAACTATAATTGAGGGGGTGCCCCAGTCAGGATGGCTGGTTGCTCACTTTACAAGAGATTGTGGGGGTTGACAATTGGGTAGGGAAGGCTCTTCCACTGAGTGTGGAAGAAGCCCTAAGGGAGTGGGCTGGGGCCGGATGAGCCAGCTAGCTGAGCATGAGACAGTGAGCGAGCAAGGGAGCAAACCTGGAACACAATGTTTAACAATGTTTGCCTGTGGTTGTTCACTTCATATTTGAACTTGAATTTCTATTCCAAATAATGGAATGACATTCTTTTATCATGGATATTTTATATGTTTCAAAAGTTATATCCTTTTCTGAGTTTCCCCTTCAGAAAAACCCTCTCTAATCCTCCCTCCCCCTGCCTCTATGACACTGCTCTCTTTTTGACTCACCCACTGCCACCTCACGACTCTGGCATTACCCTATACTGGGGAATGGAGCCTTCAGAGGACCAAGGGCTTCCCCTCCTATTGATGCCAGACAATTCCATCCTCTGCTAAGTATGGGGCTGGAGCCATGGTTCCCTCTAGGTGTACGCTTTGGTTGGTACTTTAGTCCCTGGGGCTCTGGGGGAGGGGGTCTCGTTGGTTGATATTGTTGCTCTTCCTATGGGGTTGCAAACCCCATTAGCTCCTTCAGTTTTTTCTCTGACTCCGATATTGGGGTCCTTGTGCTCTCTCCAGTAGTGGGCTGTGAGCATCTGCCTCTGTATTTTTCAGGCTCTGGCAGAGCCTCTCAGGAGACAGCAGCTATAACAGGCTCCTGTCAGCAAGCACTTCTTACCATCCACAATAGCGTCTGTGTTTGGTGTCTGTGTGTGGGATGGATACCCAGGTGGAGCCGTCTCCGCTTCACACTTGGACCCTGTCTTACTTTAGACAGGAGCCATTCTGGATTAAGAATTTGGAAATGATTGGTTGGCCTATCCCCAACTGGGGGCCTGGCCTAACCTCTGGATATGGTGTCTATAGGATCTCCCCTTCATCGTTAGGCATTTCAGCTAATCTCATCCCTGTTGGGTCCTGGGAGCCTTTTGCTTTCTTGGCATCTGGGACTTGCTGGTAGCTAACCCCAGTACCCTGTTGCCCATTGCTACCACCTCTGTTCACATTCCTGACCATCTGCAAATCACCCCTCTCTCCTCTAATACCTGGTTCTGCCCTCTTCCCCCTTTTTCTCCTTCTTCCTCCTCCCTTCCTCTCACGTTCTTCCCACCCTCTCCCTCCTGCAAGTGTTTCGTTCTCCCTTCTAAGAAGGACTGAAGCATCCACATTTAGGTCTTCCCTCTTTTTTAGCTTCATGTTGACTGTGAATTATATTCGAGCTTTTGGGCTAATATCCACTTATCAGTGAGTTCATCCCACGTGTGTCCTTTCATGACGAGGTTACCTCACTCAGGATGATATCGTCTAGTTCCACCCATTTGCTACGAATTTTATGAACTCGTTGTTTTTAAGTAGCTGAGTAGTCCTGCATTGTGTAAATGCACCACATTTCCTGTGTCTATTTCTCTGTTGAAGGACATCTGGGTTCTTTGTTGCTTCTGACTAGTATACGTAAGGCTGCTATGAACGTGTGGAACTTGTGTCCTTGTTATTTGTTGGAGCATCTTTTGCTATATGCCCAGGAGTGGTATAGCTTGTGTGGGGGAAAAAAAGGCTTGGGGATCCCGCGGTTCCTCCTGCCATGCTGTGGGTAGTCGGCTGGGAACGCTCTGGGTTTCTCCAGCTGGAAGTTGGGCCCGGCTGCTCATTAACTAAAAGCCTCTCCCTGGCTCCTCACGGTTCCTCATAGCGGCGCGGCCCCAACACACGAGGAAGCCCTTGGGTTTCCAAAACCGGTTTATTCACATGGTGGATCGTGGGCGGATCTGGATGCATACCCCTCAAACCCAGGATCGACCTGAGTTAAAAGGGGAGGGGAGAAGGGGGGAGGGGCTGGGGAGGGATGTTTAATGGCTCCACCTCTGGCCTTCAGGTACCTCATTAGTATGTAAATCTCTCTAGGGGCTGTTCGTGCCCTCCACCTGTGTACATGACTGAAGGGTGGAGGTGGAATGGAGATCAGACCTTGTGTTAGGCCCAACAAGCTTGGTCCTCAGGTAGTGCTATGTCCAACTTTCTGACGCATCAACAGACTGATTTCCAAAGTGGTTGTACCGGCTTGCAATCTCACCAACCATGGAGGAGTGTTCCTCTTTCTCCACATCCTTCCCAGCATCTGGTGTCATCTGAGTTTTTGATCTTAGCCACTTTGACTGGCCTGTGGTGGAATCTCAGGGTTGTTTTGATTTGCATTTCTCTGAGGACTAAAGATGTTGAACATTTCTTTAATAGGGGATCCTTGGACATGTGATATTCCTCAGGTGAGAATTGCTTGTTTATCTCTGTACCCCATTTTTATGGAAAATTTGATTCTTTTATTTATTCTTTGATAATATCATAGTTTATTTTGATCATGCTTCCCCTGTACCCCAACTCCTCACAGATCCAATGTTTCACCTCAACTCTATGACTCTCCCTCTGCCCCTCGTTCTCCTTCTCTGTCTGTCTGTCTGTCTCTCTCTGTCTCTCTCTCTCTCTCTCTCTCTCTCTTTCTCTCTCTCTCCCATGAGTCCAGTCTGTGTTATCTATCTAGCCAGAGAAGCAGGGTATAGAGTATGGGTGACCTACCAGGAGTCACACCATTAAAGAAAATGGACTCTCCGAGCAGATATCAAATGCCAGTAATTGCTCAGCTCATAGTGACATCCATGCCCACCTCCAGTGTCCATGCTGGGATTCTTTCCTACTTGAGCTTGAACAGGCTTATGTATATTGTCACAGCCTCTATAAGCAGTTCATATGTGTCTGTCCTGTTGAGTCTAGAAAAGGGTTCCCTCGCAGTTATGCATCCCCTCTGGCTCTTCACACTTTCTGAGCCCTCTTCTGTAAAGATGACAAGACTTTCACGGAGGGGTGTGGATATCCCACTGGGGACTGAGCACTGTAGTTTCTCATCTATCCTTGTTCACCAGTTGAGGGTCTCAATATTAATTGCCATCTGCTTCAAAAGAAAGCTTCTCTGATAAGGGCCAAGTGATATTGTGATCTCTGAGCATAACAACAGACCTTCAGGTATCATTATGTTTTATATTTTACATTTATATTTTATACTTTATTTTATTTTGTATTTTTATTTTATTTCATATTTGCTATTTGGCACAATAATAATGTTGAGTTCCCCCTCAGGCCAATGACATACCCAACCGTAGATTCTCAGCCATGTCAACAGTGGCAGGTATGGGTTTCATCTATGGAGCAGGCTTTAGATCCTATTAAAAAGTGGTTGGTTATTTTCACAACATTCATGCCACTATTTCTCTGGTGGGCATTTCTTGTCAGGGTGGCCATTATTATAGATTACAAAACGAGGTTTAGGTTACTCTTCTCCAGAAGTATTCATAACACAGGGCCATGACCAGTGTCTCACTGAAGAGTCTTTTTTCTCTGGAACCCAGTTGAGCCGCCTGTGAAGGAAACGACCACACAAACTTAGTTCAGAATCAATCGTAATTCAGTCATTGGTGGCAACAACTAGAATCCCCATCTTGTAATCTGTATTAAATCTAAATCCTCCAGTGGTGAATCCTGGTGCTCCTGTCTAAACCAGGAGTCACTTGTAGCTATATCTTGTCCTCCAAACATCACCATCATAAAGCTCTGTACACCGTTTTTAATAGGGTTATTTTGTTCTCTGGAGTTTATCTTCTTGAGTTCTTTGTATATATTGAGTATGGGCCCTTTATCAGATGTAGGTTTGGTAAAGATCTTTTCCCAATCTGTTAGTTGCGGTTTTGTCCTATTGACAGTGTCCTTTGCCTTACAGAAGTTTTGCAATTTTATGAGGTCCCATTTGTCTATTGTTGGTCTTAGAGCATAAGCCATTAGTGTTCTGTTCAGGAAATTTTGCCCTGTGCCCATGTGTTCGAAACTCTCCCCCCTTTCACTTCTCTTAGTTTCAACATACCTGGTTTTAAGTAGAAGTCTTTCACCCACTTGTTCTTGATCTTTGCACAAAGAGATATGAATGGATCTATGTGCATTCTTCTACATGATGACTGCCAGTTGAACCAGCACTATTTGTTGAAAATGCTGTCTTTTTTCCCACTGGGTAGTTTTGGCTTCTTTGTCAAAGATCAAGTGACCATAGATGTGTGGCTCTATTTTTGGGTCTTCAGTTCCATTCCATTGATCCATTATATAAACAAAGTTAAAAAAACACATAATCATCTCATTAGATGCTGAGAAAGCATTTGACAAAATTCAACTTCCATTCTTGGTAAAAGTCTTGAAAAGATCAGGAATTCAAGGTCCATACCTAAACATCACAAGGACTTCAAGTCTCTGAAGAAAGAAATCAAAGATCTCAGAAGATGGAAAAATCTCCCATGATCATGGATTGGCACACTTTATTTAGTAAAAATGACCATCTTGCCAAAAGCAATCTCCAGATTCAATGCAGTCCCCATCAAAATTCCCACTCAATTCGTCATAGAGTTAGAAAGAGCAATATGCAAATTTACTTAAAATAAATAAAAAAAAAAACACAGGATAGCAGAAAACTATGCACCACAATAAAAGAACTTCTGGGAGAATCAACATCCCTGACCTCAAGCTGTAGTACAGAGCAATAGTGATAAAAACTTCGTGGAACTGGTTTAGAGACAGGCAGGTAGATCAATACAGTGAGGTTTGTAAGAACCAGCCAGATCAAGTTGTTTGTTATTTGACACTTGGTCTTAGGATTTAATCGTAACAGTTCTAATATGCAAGTTACAAAATTAAAATGGTAAGTAAAATATGAATTTGCTTCTGGACAGAAACTGGGAATGTTGTCATTTGCATTTATATTGAAAATATAGGATGTTTAGAAGGCATAAAGTATTGAGGTCTATATTTATGTTAATTAGCTGTCCTCGTAGAATCCTGAAGATTGGCATGTTAAGAGTAATACGTACAAAGGAAATCAATGTCATTGGATTTCAGGGGAAAACAGACTTCATCAAAAATTAAGCTACAGGTTTTTTGTGTGATATTTTGCCCTCAAATCCTTCTCATTCTGCCCATGACCTGGGATCTTGAGTAGGACAGTGTTAATAAGGGGCTGATTTCCTAGATGGAATAATAAATCATAGGATGGTTATTACTAGCGTGTCACAGCTAAACAAATCAGTTCTTTTAATTGGCTTATTGAGGGTGAGTTGCTGACTCTATCTGGTTAATGTAGGAACTGATCAGATTGAGGTCCTGAGTCTAGTAACAGAAGTCTCCCATGGAATGCAGCCATGCTGCCTGAAACCGCCCCGTCTATCAAACTAAGATCAATATTGCCTTTTCTTTATCATGTCTGTTAGAAGTTAGCAATGCAGACCGTGATTGTCTATGGCCAATATCCATAGTCTTTTCTGCAGCTTCAGAAATTCAGAGCCATGGAAGCAGTTAGTGTTAGCTGAGGTATATAGTTCAGTATGTTTTGTATTCTTCATGCTTTTTTGCCAAGATAGCCTAGGTCACTTCAGGGTCTGATTCTTCCACAAGTGAATCAGTTATCCTCAGGCTGGTTTGAGCTCCCTAATGGCATATCCAGTGCAAAGAACTCATCCCTGAAATCATGGACGTAGTCAACAGAAATTCACACAGTAGGTTTTATTCATATATTTGTGCATAGTTTTCAAAATTAACAAGGAAGAAATATGAAAGAATCTGGGAATGGATAAAGGAAATTTAAAAAGGGTGAAAGTAATGCAATATAATTTACTTAACATGTACAAAAATATATTTTATATATAATGTGGCTATAAATACGACCTAGCAGTTAGAGATAAACTGGACGTTTCTATAGTAGACGAGGAGTCCCATTCCCAAAACTACTTGGTTGCTAACTGTAATTGTGAAGTATCTGCTGCCCCCTTGTGGTCACAGCATGTACTGTGCACAGACACATGCAGGCAAAATAGTAATACATATAAAATAACATTTCAGAAGAATAGCTCAGAAAACTGGAATTCTCCACAGTGAGGTCACTGTCCTGAGAAGCGGAGCAGTCAGGGCTAACTGAAATGTAATCCTTTCTTTCCTGCATTGAAGTATCTATTGCCTTCTTCTGACCCAGCTTGCTCAGGAGGAAAAGCTGCGTTATTTTGAGGTTAGAGTAGCTCAGCAGAGCTGCTCATGTAAGAGCAGTGTGTATATATTCTCCATGTGCTCTGTGTCTGTTGCACATGTGAGAATTGTGCATTGATAAGTCTTTTAACTCTATATTTGAGATCAGATTTCATGATTAAAATGTAAATTTGTGCTATAAATCTCTTTATTTACAGTTCAAATGTTTCAGCCTTTTCAGGTCTCCTCTTTGGAATTCCCCCTCTCCCTATCTGTATAAGGGTGCTCCCCCACACCCCCACCCACTCCTGTCTTCCCTCCCTGTCCTTCCTCTACACTGGGGCATCAAAGACCCTCTGGCCCAAGGGCCTGTCCTCCCACTGATGTCCGACAAGGCCATCCTCTGTCACATATGCAGCTGCAGCCATGGGTCCCTCCATGTGTATGCTTTGGTTGGAGGTTCAGTCCCTGGGAGATCCGGGGAGTCTGGGCCAGTTGACACTGTTGCTCCCTCAAGGGGTTACAAAACTCCTCATCTCCTTCAGTCTCTTCTCCAGCTGTTCCATCCAGGACCCCGTGCTCAGTCCAATGGTTGTCTGCGAGCATCTACCTCTGTATTGTTCTGGCTCTGGCCAAACCTCTCAGGAGACAGACAAATCAGGCTTCCAAGACCAAGCACTTCTGAGCATCCACAGTAGCATCCAGGTTTGGTGGCTGTATATGGATTGATCCCCAGGTGGGGCAGTCTCTGGATGGCCTCTCCTCAGTCTCTGCTCCACACTTGATTCCATATGTCCTCCTGTGAGTATTTTGTTCACCCTTCTACAAAGCACTGAGCATCCACATTTTGATCTTCCTTCCTGGGCTTCATATTTGGTTGGTTTTCTTTGAGCTGAATACATACTCTTTTGAAAGATATATTTTAAAATAATGACTTAGTTTTGTGCAGTGATTTCCTTATCAAACACATATTAATGCTAGAGCGGCTATACATCCAGCCTAGAAAGATGTTATTGATAAAAGCTCTCCCATTTACACTCAGCTGTCCTTGATTCCACTGGTTACTCCTGAGGGTTATAACATATTGTCTTCTTGATTAACCTAGCTAAATTCTTAATGTAGCTGCCTGTACCACCACTCAGTTTTAAAATTACTTGTTGTAGCCATGTAGTCAACTTTCCATTGCAGTAAGAGGGAAAGGATTTGCACATGGAGCATGGCTTCTACCTTCAGACCACCAGAGTAGGGGACCAGATTCTTGTGTAATTCATGGAAGGAAATGGGACAAGCAAACAACGGTTCCCATCACCATTATGATGAAGTGCCAGGTGGTGCCATGGTGAGTGATTCTGTTATTTCCCAGCATGCATTAATTCATGTCATGTGAATGAAAGCAGCTTAGACTGGTAGTCATACAGATTGGGATGATGAGCTTGGATCCAATGAATATTAAATTTCCAACTAGTTGGCAATATTGCACACGTTTCCAATGCACTTGCAAATTTACTTCAGCCCAGAGGGTTAAAAAGAGGACATTGATGCTAGAGGCATGTGATACGTTATATATCTCAGCAGCTAACATTGCTCATAGGGGTGAGGTAAAACCATATCTTCTTAACAGCATACTCTGTGCCTGATGTTTTTGAAAATTGGTGCAGATATGTGGGGACGATTCAATAATGATTATCATTTGAAATAGTCAATAACTGATTTCAGTTTTTAAATTTGATATCCTTTAAATGCCTCTGTGCTATTGTCTCATAATTATTTTCATTCTCCAATACTTCCCAGTCATTCGAATTTTCTTTTCATTTTTCAAAAGTGCTGCTGATTGTTTCTTTTTAGAGCAATAGCTCTTGTACCACAGGCTGGATCATACTCAGTAATTTAGAATTAACTTAAATGTCCAATCCTGTCTGTGCTGGTACATGCGGGGAAGTCTTCAACTTGGCAGGCTTGACTTTGACACTTCATTGAATGGAAAAATAGACCAGTGAGTGTGTGTCCTGTAACTTCTGTAACTTTTGCTTTTTTGGAACTGTGTGTAGTCACAGTGAAGAAAAGGACAGAGCCAAAGAAGTTCATAAATTCCCTGCTTCGACAGTACTTAATATTAGCAATGAACAGTGAGGTACTCAATGTTAGATGATTGATACGTGGCTTGGGAAGCCCATCTTTGGGTCCAACAACAGAAAATCAGTAATCTGGATTAAAAAGTGAACTTTTAATTCACCTTTAATGGAGATATGACTCAGCAGTAAAGAGCTCTGTCTGCTCTTCCAGAGGCCCTGAGTTCAAATCTCAGCAACCACATGGTGGCTCACAACCATCTGTAATGGGCTCTGATGCCCTCTTCTGGTGTGTCTGAAGACAGCTACAGTGTATCCACATAAAATAAAGAAATCTTTTAAAAAATGAACTCACCAAATTACTGTAGTTTTACTAGACCTGCTGCTTAACAGGACTTTTTTTTTTGTTTCGTTTTGTTCTGTTCTTTGAGATTTTAAGATGATTCTCCTGAGAGTATAGGCTTAAATAATACTTGTTGTGCTATAATACAGATCCTTCCTATGTGGAGCAGAGAATCATCAAGCCCATTTCTACTTTTAAAACAATATTTTCCATTATATTTATCACATTTCCACCCTCTGTCTTCTGCCTCCAAATCCCTCCATAGACATCTCAATGTTTTTCATTGAAGAGCTGTTTTTACTTGAACACTGGTTACTGTTTGAATGTGAGCTATGTTTAGCTGCAGGTTGTCCCAGCTGTGATGAGCCACACTGGTGGCTGAAATGGACTGAAAGTGTAGAATAGAATGTACACATGATGTACCCTGTTCCTCGATTGATGAAGCAGACGAGCTCTGGGAGACTGAAAAAATTTCTTCATAAACTACAAAATTCCCAGACTAGGACCCTGTCTGCCCCTATTGTGGAAGTGCAGAGCTGGGTAGGCCTGTGCTGTCTGAGTCACTTGATCTCTTCTCATGCAGTAGGGATGCTGCTGCTGTCCTGAGGCCCAGCTGGGTGATGCTAGATAGTGATGGAGTCTGGGAAGAGCTAACTATCAATAGCAAGAGTAGGAGGTCCCTTGTGGGATTCTTCCAGGATTCTCCATTGAGGTAGCAGGAGGGAGCTGTGAGGTAGACAACAAGCAATAGTATGTGGAGTGTCCATCCATTTGCAGCTTTTCTCCCGGGGTTGTCTGAAGAATCATATGAAAAGATCAAGATAAATTTCATATGTCTCCATTTGGAGTTCCAAGCCTGTTGGGCCATAAGGCACTATTTTAAGGAGTAAACCATGAGCCCCAGGAACCAAGTCATAAGACACCAGCTCTAGCAACAGACCATAAAATCCTGAAAAAGATCATTAATACCCCCCACCCCCCAGTGAATAGCTTAGGGACAACTAGAAAAATGGGGAAATATCTCAGAGTCAGCCATCCAGGCTGGGCAGCCCTATTTCATCATATAGTTAAACATTCATGACTTAGGAATTCAGACCCCTGACAACCTGTGATCCCCTGGCACCCACCAATGAAGTTTTAGATTACCTAATTCTTCTAGAGAGTTCCACCTGTTCCCGATGAGGTCTGCGTGCTCCTCTCTGAGATCGCCATTTCAAAGAATGGTTGAGACCCATGTCCTAGCTGTTTCTGCAGAATAAGGGCTTTTCGTTTTTGCACACTATCTGAATCTAGGATCCTCCTTCAGTGATTTTCAGATCATTACAATACCTAGTAGGTGAATATTAATTCTGGTTTTCCTGACATCAGTGTAAAAAATCAGAAAAACAGATATCCTCTCCTGTGTCCTAAAATTTCTCTTTAATTGTTGATAATATCCTGGGAGACCTTATGCTTGTGAGACGTATAGTTTACTCTGCTCCAAGGTGAATAATGGACTGTGCAAGGAATCTGCCTTGATTGAAGCAAGAAGAGGAGGAGGAGGAGGACAAGGAAGAGCAGGAGGAGGAGGAGGATGAAGAAGAGAAGGAGAAAGAGGAGGAGGAGGGGGGAGTAAGAGGAGGAAGAAGAGGAAAATGAGCAACAGCAGGAGGACCAGGAGAGGGAGTAGTGAGAAATTTCTGCAGAGAGCTGAAAGACAGAAAGGTTATTGGAGGACAGGGACAAGTGATACTGAAACACAAATCTTGCAGATCTGAAAAGGGTCAGGTTCTGCATTAGAACCTGGACCACAAAGTCCTTTACTTGTGCCTTCAGGACACTCTAATCCTGAGGGAGCTAGTTGCACATGTCACTCAAGATTCCCAGGCCAATCAGGGCCTCCAAGAACAATTTCCAATCAGGAGAAGAGGAGGGTGCTTCTAGGTGCTTTGGTCAGTGCTTCAGGTCCAGCACCGTCTAACCCTAAGGAAATAATCATGTCAGTCAAGATTCACTGGCCAATCAGGACCTCCAAGGAGGTGATGTGCTCGGAAGAGGAGGGTACTTCTTCCTTTTTCCTGTGCTTCAGGTTGAGCTGCATTGCTGAGCTGCAGCCTTCAGTGGCATCTGTGATGTGGTTTCACCTCTGCTGCTGGATGCCTTAGTGGAGTCCGACGGGCTGAGCTACTACATCGCAATATGGTGAGCATGTGAAAACTGCCCCTAACCTGGAGGGGAGGTGGTCTGAGAAGCTGGAGTCCGGGTGGTTCGCCCTCCCCTGGGGGAGTTGGGAACTAGCAGGCACCTGTGAGGTTCCATGTGGTCTTAGCCTCTAGATGTACCCAGCGGTGGCATCTGAATAACTTCATTACATCATGAGCTGCATCTGCACAAACCGCTTGGAGCAAGGGCTCGCGTGTAGAAACATCATGAAGGTCGGATTTCACGCTTATTATTTACACTTAGATTACATTTTATGTTTACATTTTATTTTATGTTTTACATTTACATCTTATTTAACTTACATTTTATATTTACACTTTATTTATTTTATATTTTATACTTATATTTTATTACATATTTTAAAGGCCTCGGTTTGTCTGGTATCTTCTAGATAGACATTGTGCCCTGGACATTTAAGATCTATTTAGACTTAGTTTTGTGGCGGTTGTAAATGTCATCTCACGCACTGGGTAGCACTCCAAATGTAAGCTGTGATGAAAAGGGTACAATCTACGATGTAAAGGATTTTCCAAGGTTTGGGAGATAGTGAGTCACAGTGAGTAGATTTCAGCTGAGGGAGGGACTGCCTCTAAAACACCCACAGGTAGTAGCATGGTAAGGGAGGTTCCAGGAGATCAGGATGCTAGGATACACTTGTTTGTTCACTGGGATCGTCAGGAAACGTAGGTCCAAAACATAACTGTAGAGACAACCTTGCCGGGTCACAAGCAACACCAAGGCCTGCTGTGTCATACAGGCTCGTTTTCCTTCTTCAGAAAAGCAAAGTTCTGCCACATGGGCAACACAGCCAGTGAAACCATTTGAAAAGGAGAAACACTGTTGTGGTGAGGACTGCCCTGCCAAAGCAAGGCTTTCCCTGAGGCCTTCAAGGACAGAGAATGACATAGCTCCATCTCAAACTCAGCCTCATGCTTGGCCGAGCCTGTTATGGCCTGAGGTCTAGGACCTGGGCCCTTTCCCCAAGGCCTTGAGGTATTTATCAAAAATAAAAAAACAGATCTCTTTGAACGCAGGCATGTGCTTGGGAGAGCTGGTAATGGTCTGGGCCTATGTTCTTTGGAGAGAGGATGTCTCTCACCCTGAGACTCCAACAGTTCCTACCACAGGGGGATGATGATATCAGTCAAAAAACATTGTAGGCAGGGTCAACAATGTTGATGAGATCACCCTGTTCTCAGTAGACAATATTGTTTGATTAGATCCCTCTTTAGTTTGTCCCATGTTAGGGAATCTGGAAGTCCCACCTCTTCCAGTCATCTATTGGCTGCTCGCAGCTGTATTGATCAATCAAGAAACAATTAGAGACAGGGACCTTCAGAGTTTACAGGCAGTTTCCCAATACAGCATCAGAGCCATGCCCTGCACTTTACTGCTGAGGTCTATCTCCTGCCCTGTGTTGTTTACAATCTCATCCACGTTAACAGTGGCAATACTTTTTATGTCCAATTGTAACTGTTTAAACATATATTCCCTTTGGTCACGTCTTACTGATGTTATAGTTTGAACCAGTCAGTGTATCTCAAGGTTTTGGAAGATGAATATACAACTGGATTGTGTGTATCACTCTCTTAAGGATTTAAGTAAAGTGCTGGAGAGATAGTTCAGCAGTTAATAGCAGTGACTGCTCTTCCAAAGGTACTGAGTTCAATTCCCAGCAACTACATGGTGGCTCACAACTGTCTGTAATGGGATCTGATACCCTCTTCTGGTATGTGTGAAGAAAGCTACAGTATACTCATCATATATATAAATTAATAAATAACATCTTTACAAAAAG
Organism: Arvicanthis niloticus; assembly: GCF_011762505.2. Taxonomy (NCBI): domain Eukaryota; kingdom Metazoa; phylum Chordata; class Mammalia; order Rodentia; family Muridae; genus Arvicanthis; species Arvicanthis niloticus. The sequence goes on along the minus strand of NC_133431.1, from coordinate 13,114,653 downwards.
TTAGAACTTAAGGAAAACCCTATGTGTTCTTTCTATGTTTCCAGTTTGGTTAGTTAATTCTGCCAGGAGATACAGGGTATTACTATACACCTTTGGCTGTCCTAGAACTCATTGTATACATCACACTGGTGTCTGACTCAGTGTGATACTTCCTGCCTCTGTATTCTGACTGTACTGTTAAAGGCCTAAGCCAATAGACCCAGCTTGGTTACTGATTTTTATAGTCAGTAATTGTTAATGTTGATAAAATTTCTTTGAAATGTGGTAAGTAAGCACTATTGATCTTGTAGACCTTATCTGTTCTTTGTATCTGGAATTGAAATTTCTCGAGAAAGGCTGGATCCTATTCAAAGGGCTGAGAAATGACAGGGGTGAACCTCATTATTAAGTTTCCTTGTAATATGACTTGGTAGCTACAGTAGAACTTCAGTGTCAGGAAATAAGAGGGGCAGGCCCCAGAATTATAGGAATACATTGTCTATGAAGAATACATGCCCAGTGTTGTCTCTGTTGTGCTTCCTTCTGTACATGTGTATGGGATATTCTAGAGTGCAGTGACTTATGAGGACGTGCATGTGAACTTCACTCAGGAAGAGTGGGCTTTGCTGGATCCTTCCCAGAAGAAGCTCTACAAAGATGTCATGCTGGAGACCTACAGAAACCTCAGTGCTATAGGTAAGACTGTGAATTCCCTTTCCTGATTAAAATTGGAGAAAACAGTTTCTTTCCTTTGATGCACTTCTGTAATGCAGTTGACATGGCTGCAGGATTTGGTTTAGAAGTCACGCATGACTCACTGGTTCACCGAAGATAGTAACTTACAGGTTACACGATGTGCATACATACATGTTCTGTTACTCTGTTTTAGGATTTAATTGGGAGGACCAAAATTTTGATGAACATTGTCAAAGATCTAGAAGACTCAGAAGGTAATTTTCATGTGGCAGCTCCTACAAATATGCCTTTGAATAAATTTTAAAATGTGCTGAAATTTTAAGGAAAAGCAACAGTGTAAATGAGCACAGCTTTAAGTGTATTGATGATGGTTACATTGTAACAAATCCATGTCCTCAGTGCCCTGTATCTGATTTGTTTTTGCAAGGCATTCCTTTAAGAAAGAGGGCATGGAAACAAAGCCTTAGTGTATATCTCCATGTGAAACATAGCCCTATCAGAGCAACACTGTGCAACTGGCAGTCTGTTTCTGCTAGACATTGTGTAAAAGCTAGACACATTGAATAGTTGGTAAATATATGTCCAAAAGCTTCTAAGAAGGAACTAGTCTATAGTAAAGCTAATGTTACTCACTTATTAATAGAGACATAATAAGTTTCTAGAGATGGCAGCTTCTTGGAGGTATCAAGGATGTTGTGCAGTAACCATGATCCCTATACCACATGTCTGTGAGGAACAAAAAAATCAAAACTTGTGAATGCAGTGTTCAAACTTTTTTGTTAGTCTTCCTTTCTTAAGTATATAATGTATCATAATAGATACAAACTGTATATAAAAGGGATATTTAAGGAAATAAAGTATATATATATATATATATATATATATATATATCTGACAAAAAGTAAACGATCTATCTATAGTGGATGGTAGTTAGTGTAGGCTTTTTGAACATGATACAAGTTTACAATTAATTGCTTTTCCAATTTCATTGGCAATACAGCAACTTCATTCTGTAGAAAATTCTCTTGAGTATTAGGAATATAGAAATGCTACTATTTCTCCTGATTCATTTTGCAAATATAATATGATGCACAGTATAGAAACAGTTCAAATATAGTTAGTGTGTTAAAGCTCTGAATTCTTCCACTTTTTATCAAGTGTGAGAAAAACCTTTGATTCAAAAAGAATATATAAGGCTGAGCCATATAATGAATGCTCATAGAATCTCAGGTATCTTTCAAAATGAAAACCAACCCATAATGAAGGGAACGGCATGAATGTAAACAAAGTGATAAAATCTTAAGGTCTGATTCCTCTTTATATTTAGACAAATAGTACCATGAATTCTTACAGACAAAAGTATTTATCACTGTGGTAAAGCTTTCACGTGTGCCAATTTTCTTCTCAGGCATGAAAGAAGTCAGAGTACAGAGAAACCCTCTGAATGTATACAATGTGGTAAAGCCTTCTCTTTACATGCTCCCAGTCATGCTCAAAGACATGAAAGTTTTCATATAGAAAAGACACCTTATGAAGTTATTCAGTGTGTCAAAGCCTTTGCACCTTACACGAGTAGCCAGATAAGTAAAAGCACAGAAATTGGACGGAAACCCTATGAATGTAATCAACGTGGTAAAGGATTTGCAAAACACAGTCATCTTAAACGTCATGAAAGTATTCATAGTGGAGAGAAACCCTTCAAATATAATGAATGTGATGAAGCCTTCTTACATCCCTCGGATCTTCACATGAATGAAAGGATTCATACTGGAGACAAAACCTACAAATGTAATCAATGTGATAAAGCCTTTTCCAAACAAGATAGTTGTCGCGAACCCCCCACGCTTGGGCACCAAACTGTTGCGCTTACTGGACGCCAAACTGTTGCAGCCCGTACTGCCCGTTCCGGTCCGAGGGTCAGAGTCTAGCGAGAGAGAGAGTGGGGATAAAGGGGAAGAGACACGAAGAATGGAGACAAGACAGAGATTCTGATCAAGTCTCTTTTATTGAAGGGAATTCTGAGCTATTTATAGGCTTTTGCCACGTGCCTTGTAGGTGCGTGGATACCACGTGCCTTGCAGGTGTTGATATGACGTAAGCCTTACAGGCGTCTATAGCGTGGACAGCACGTGCACCGCAATGCCTTGCAGGCGTGGATAGCACGTGTGCCTTACAGGCATGTATGGCGTAGATAGCACGTGGACAGCACGTGAACTGCATGCCTTGCAGGCGTGGCCACCACGTGCACCTTGCAGCTGGGGCCAGTAAACAGCAACACAAAATATGTGGGATATCAGAGTGTGCTTCAGCTGTTGTAGGCTATTGAAAACCAAATCTTTCGTCAGGGTATATGGCTCAAGATGGCTGCAAAGTTGATCTAGCCGCTTTCTGCTAAAGTCGGCTCCCAACAGATAGTCTCAGGACACATAAAAATACTCACATGGGGGAGAAACCCTACAAATGTAATCAGTGTGAGAAAGCCTTTTACCAAAACAGTAGTCTTTAAATACATAAAAGAATTCATACTGGAGAGAGACCCTACAAATGTCGTGAATGTGCTGAAGCCTTTTTTCTAAACTCTAACCTCCAGAAGCTTAAAAGAAGACATACAGGAGAGAAACCCGACAAATGTCGTCAATGTGAGTGAGCCTCTTCACAGTAGTAGACACATCCTCTCACTGAGGCCAGACATGGCGGCCCAGTTAGGGGAACGGGGTCTACAGGTGGCAAATTCAGGGAAAGCCAGTACTCCAGTGGTCGGGGAACCCATATAAGACCAAGCTGCACATCTGTTACATATATGAGAGGCGCCTAGGTCTTGTTCATGCTCACTTTGGATGGTTGGTTGTTCAGTATCTGGGCAACATCAAGATTCCAGGGTAGTAGATTCTGTTGGTCTTCCTGTGGATTCCCTGTCTTCTTTGAGTACCTCAATCCTTCCCTGATCTCTTCCACACAACTCGCCAGGTTTTGTCTAATGCTTGGCTGTTTGTCTGTGCATCTATTTCCGTTAACTGTTCGTTATAGCCTCTCAGAAGTGAGGTGTGCTACAATCCTATTTGCAAACGTAACATGATATTATTAATAGTATGAGGGACTGGTTTTTGCCCCATATGGAATGGGTCTCAATTTGGGCCAGTTGTTTGGTCACTCTCTTCTCTGAACTACCCCTGTTTCTATTTGTCTTATAAACAGGACAGATATTAAATGGAATATAATTTTGGTGATATGATGTCCTTATTTCTGCACTGGGAGTCCTGCTTGGCTACAGGAAGTGGCCAATTCATGATCGACATCTTCCACTTCTAGGAGTTTTAGCTAGACCCTTGCAGTATTCATTCTTTGGGTTTCTCCTGTCCCAGGTTTCCTGCAGGTTCTTGAGATTTCTTCTGAATCCCTACACCCCAGATTTCTATTGTCCCCTCTGCTTTCCGTCCACCTCTCCCTTTCTCCCTCCACCCACATTTTTCTCCCCCATTTCTTCTCCCACCCAGTTTCCTTCCACTACCCACCACTGAAATCTTATGAGAAAAGTCCAACCATCCTTCCTTGGCCCTCTTACATATTTGCAGTCTTTGAGTCTGTGGACTTTACTATGGTTATTCTATACATTATTTGTAATATCCACTTATAAGTCAGTACATAACATTCACGGACTTTTGTGTTTGGTTTATCCCACTCAAGATGAGATTTTCTTATTCTATCCATTTGACTGCATGATGTCTTTGTTGTTAATGATTCAGTGTTCCTTGTGTAATGAGTGACATTTTTTAACCACTCTTCGGTTGAGGGACTCGAAAGGTTTTTTTTTTTTTTCTATTTCTCTCTATAATGAATAAAGCTACTATTAACATAGTTGACCAAGTGTCCTGGTTGTATAGTTGAACATTTTTGGGGTATATCCCCAGGAGTGATATAGATGGGTCTTGAGGTAGAACTATTCTCACTTTTCTTAGAAAATAACAAAATGTTTTCCAAAGTGGTTCTTTACGTTTTCACACCCACCAACAATAGAAGAATGTTGGGAGCCGACTTGTAGCAGAAAGCGGCTATCAGCTTTGCAGCCATCCTGAACCATATACCCTGACATGAGACTTGTTTTTCAACAGCCTACAACAGCTGAGCACACTCTGATAAACATCTTGTTCATCCCACATATCTTGTTTTGCTGTTTACTGCCCACAGCTGAATGACGAATGTGCTGTCCATACCTGCAAGGTGCACAGTGCACTGCTATCCACACTATACACACCTACACACGTGTAACGTATATGTCATATTTACACCTGCAAGGCACGTGACAAAGTGTATAAATACCCTGGGCTTCCCTTCGAAGAGAGAGACATGAAGAGAGAAAAAAGGAGAGACAAGAGAGAAAAGAGACAATGAAGGAGAGACAAGAGACAATAGAGAGACAATAAAGGAGTCGAGACTTGATCAGAACCTCTGTCTTGTCTCCATTCTTGAACTCTTTTGGTAGACCCTGACCTGAAGATCGGAGCAGCAGCTTGGGCCTCAGCATTTTGGCCCCCAAGCGTGGGGCAGAGTGGGTCTCAACAGAAGAGTGTTTCCCTGGCTCCACATTCTATCCAGCATGTGCTATTTTTTGAGTTTTTGATGTTAGCAGTTCCCACGGTTGTAAGATTAATCCTCATAGTTGTTTTGGTTTGAATTTCCCCAGTGGGTAAAGATTCTGAAAATTGATTGAAGTATTCCTTGATCATTCACAGTTCCTCTGCTGAGAATTCTCTGATTAGCACTGTACCCTAGGCTTTAATTGGGGTATTGGGGTTGTCGCTGTGTAACCTCCTGGGCTCTTTAGAAATGCTGAATATTAACGCCCTGTCAGATGAAGGGTTAGTGAAGATTCTCTCCCAATCTGTATGCTGCTGTTTTGTCCCAATGACAGTGTCTTTTGCCTTCCAGAAGTTTCTCAGTTTCCTGAGGTCCCATTTATCAATTGCTTATCTTAATGCCTGACCCATTGCTGTTCTCCTCAGGAAATTGTCTCCTTGACCACTTTTCTCTTCTCTGAGAGATAATATATCTGCTGTTATGTTGCGGTCCTTGATCCTACATGAGTAGGGTTTTAGTGCAGGGTCAGATATGTGGATCTATTTGCATTCTTCTACATGTAGACATCCAGTTATATTAGCAATATTTGTTGAAGATGATTTTATCTTTTTTTCACTGTATGGTTTTGATTTCTTTTTCAAAGAGCAAGAGTGTATAGTTGTGCATTGGCCACCTTGTCTGTTTCTGTCCCAACACCATGCCGTTTTCTCACTCTTGCTCTCTAGGACAGCCTGAGGTTGGGAACAGTGTGTTTTCTTTCAGAGTTGTTCAGATTATCCTGGATTTCCTGGTTTTCTATATGAAGGTGAGTATTTCTCTTTCAATGTTTGTGAATATTTTTGTTAGAATTTTCATGGGAATTGCATTGAAATTTAGAAAGCTTTTGGTAAAATGTCCATTTCCACTGTCTTAATCCTACCTATCCATGAGCATGGGAGATCTTTCTATCTTCTGATTTCCTCTTCAGCTTCTTCCTTCAGTGATAGGAAGTTCTTGCCATACATTTACTTACATGGCCCATGTTACACCAAGATATATTTTATTATTTGTCAAAATTATGAAGGGCATTATCTCCCTGACTTTCTTCTTGGGATATTTATAGTTTGTATGAATTATTACTACTGAGTTCATTGACATTTTTTTTCCAGTCACTTTGGTGAAGATGTTTATCAGCTGTAGGAATTCTCAGGAAGAATTTTAGGAATGATATATTTATACCATTATATCATCTGGGAGGAGTGACACTTGACTTCTTTCTTTTCAGTTTGTTTCTTTTTGTTCTCCTTTGTTGTCTTCTTGTTCTAGTTAGTACCTCAAGTACTATATTTCATAGAACAAGATCTCTGTCTTATCCCTGATTTTAGTGAAAGTTCTTTAAGTTTCTCTGAGCTTAATTTGATGTTGTCTATTGGCTTGCTGCATATTGACTTTATTATTTTTAGGTATGTATGCGATATCCTGGATCGCCTCAAGAGTTTTGATATAAAGTGGCTTTGATCTTTTCAAAACTTTTTCAGCCTCTACTGATATGATCATGTGATTTTTTTTCCTCCCAGTTTATTTGGTGGATTACATTGATGGGTTTTTATATATTAGACCATTCCTGCATCTCTGGAAGGAAGCCTGCATGACCATGGTGAATGATGTCTTCTTGTGTTCTTTGGTTTGTTTTTATTGGGTTTGGTGTGAGTTCATTTTCATTGACTTTTAGAAAGTCTTTAATTTCTTTCTTCCTGGACCCAGTGATCAGAGCACAAAGAATATTTAGTTTGAGTATGTTTGTAGGCTATCTGTTCTGTTCATGTAGACAATTTTACCTAGTACAGCTTTCCGTTTTTCACCTTCCCTCTGAGGAAGATGTGCTACCTAACAATAGTGCTCCATAGCGATTTTCTTCTGTTTCCTTCTTTTCTCCTAGAGTTTGCTGGAGTATCTAGGTAACAGGTATATATTCGTCGATATTACCCTGATACCAATTCGATCTCATGGAAACAGAAATCATATTTTATATCCTAAATCTCACTTTAATTGGTAATCTCCTTGGAACAGTTCTGTCTGTGAAGTAGATAGTTCCACCCTTCTGCAAGTTGAATAATGGACGTGTAAGCTATCCACCTTGATTCCAAGAGGAAGTAGAGGAAATGGTGCTGAGTGCTTAAGACAGGGAGATAATTCATGGGAGGACAGGCCCAAGTGATTCTGAAACAGAATTCTTTGTGATCAAAGAAGGATCAGCTCCTGGTAGAATCCTGGGCCCTGAAACTGTATGGTGTGTGCCTTCAGCATACTCTACCCCCAAGGGAGGTTCTCATGTCCCTCAAGAATCTAATGTATATACCCAAATTCATGCGTTTTTAGAAATGTAATCACGTAGAACAATCAGCCATCAACTATATATCTCACAATATAGCTTGAAGTGATACCATGTAAAGATGTATGTGTAATTTGACAATTCATGCTCCTTCATATCCCCATTAGTTATCCATTGGCACTTCCTCTTGAAGTACTGCCTGCTAATAGAATTATCTAGACATGCTAATTATGTAAGAACAATGCGACACATTTTATTTATTTGTTTTGTTTTGTGTTGTGTGTGATATGATAATGGGCTTTTAGGCCCCCAAACATAAGTGGAGATGGGAAGACAACTCTGTGTGATCTACATTTGGCAATCTTTTTAGGATGATCAGTGTTATTTTGCCAACCTTGCACACCAAAGGTATTTCACACAGAGTCTTTTCATAGATGGTCAGATAAGATTTGGTGAAAGAAACATTTCACCAGAAAACATTGTCTTCTTTTTAGATTGTAAACATATTGTCATATAAGAATGGAGAGAAATAGTAACATTGGTTATAAATTTTATGTGCAAAAAAATGATGTATTGCTAAGTCTTTTTTAGATTATGTTATTTCATTCTTAGGTAGAAACACTTCTTCAGAACACTTTTCCCAGAATCAGAAATGAGTGCCAGACAACTGTCTCAATGGGTCCAGCTGGTTGCCTCTAACCCTGTTGACCTGAGATCAATCACTGATAGACCCATATTATCTAGAAATGTTTTTCTGATTTCTATACTTAGGTTCTGGCTTATGCCTGTCACACACCAGCGATATATAAACATGTTAAACGAAATAAGGAACAATTATATCACTTGTAGTCAAAACATTCTTGGGTTTTATCTCTAGAATTCACACAGAGGAAATAGAAAAAGACACCTGTTAGGTGTTTTCTCACTGCTCCCCACACCCAGGACACAGGGGTATATCCACAAACACAATTGAAATATTTTTAACAGGAGGAAATTAACTAAACAAAGAACCCCAATTTTGAGAACATATGAAATGATTTGCCAGTTTAAATTATTATTATAAAATTTCAGTAGGTGTTACTGAACATCAAAACCATGAGGTTTACTCTTTAATTCTTACCTTGTCATTCATTCTTTGATTCAAAGGTAAGTCATTGACAAAACAGCTCAGCTGTTGTTAGAGGTGCATTCCTGTAATCCCAGGACATTAGGGATGGTGGTAGGACAGTCTCTGAGTTTTAGGCCATGGTGGTGTACATAGTGAATTCTTGGATAGTCATAATTTATAGTGTCAGTCTCAAGGAAAAATAACAAAAAGAAACAGCATACCTCATTTTATTGAAATTTTCCAAATACAATCTGTTTTCTGGACTCATTTGGCAGCAGTAGGAGCCAACAACAATGCACGCCAGGTGTACCTCTGATGTGAGTTTTGCTTCCTGTAAGGAGAGAAAAGGAACTTGTATGCATGAAGATTGGTTTGCTGAACGGGCTTCTATTCTGGTTCATAGATGCTGGCAAAACTTTGTTAGTAACTCTGAGTGGTGGTGACTCTAGGTGACATCAAGTCTGTCTTCACGGGAGCCTGGACCTCAAACAGAAGTTACCCTAAAACTGTGAAAGTCTGGCATTTAGGCAGAACCATGCAGTATGGATGAACTATAGGGGGTGGGATGGGGCTTTGGATGTAGAAGAAAGAGGAAGAAAAGGCCCCTGTAGTGCGTCCTCGGGGTTTACCTGAACACCAGCTGGCCTCTATTGCACTCTGTATCCACTCAGCTGTGATGCTTCAGTCCTGTCCAGTTCTTCCCCTCATTTTTATCTAGGCAACTACACAGATTTGTCAGTGATAGCAGCCTGCATATCCCATGTGGCAGTCTCCAATTTGAACACAAAGCCTCTCAGTTCCTACAGCATTAACCCTGTATAATGCCTGAATGGTTGGAATTGGATATTCTAAAGGAGACATTCCCATCTCTCCCTTTGGTTTTGGTAGTATAATAGTGGACCCCATGAATTTTGAATTTCTCATGGAATCTCATTTTCATAAATGATTCATTCCTCCAGGTAAGGACTTCTGTGCATAATAAATATTTATTTGTTAATGAAATACTTTTCAGGAGAGCAAGGAGCTAAAATTCTGTTAAGGACTTAGAAAAGGGAGAAAATTCTGTTTCAAGTCAGTCATGCTGAACAAATCTCTTAATCTGTTTTCAATTTTCATGAGTAATTGTCTCCTTTCATTTTACTCATTTTTGTTGTTTCATTTTCAAGACTATTCTCACTATGAGTCTCTGGCTGGCCTGGAACACTTATCTGTTCTAGAATATCAGAGAATTCTGTCCACCTTGCCTCCATATTACCAGAATTATAGGTGGGCGTGTCACAGCTAGATACATCAGTTCTTTTCATTGGCTTATTGAGGATGAGTGGCTGAGTCTCTCTGGTTAGGGTAGCTAGGACACAGACTGTGGTCCTAACTCTAGTAAAAGAAGTCTACCATGAAATGCAGCCCTGCTGACTTCAACTCCACTGTCTTTCAAATTAGGAGCAGTATTGTTTTGCTTTATCATAGTGTCTGTTATAAGTCTCCAAAGGACTAGGGCAGAGCGCTGCCCTTATTCTCTAGATGGTGAAACCCAGACTCAGGGTGCTAAGTCACTACTGAATATATGTGTGGAACTGCTTGTCTTACTCATGCTGGGTCTCTACTGACTCAGTAAATGAAGTGGAAGCCACCTCAGCTAGACATGGTGGCACAGGCCTGTAGTCATGGTGCTTGGAAAGTGGAGACAGCAGTTTCAGGATTTCACAGTCATCCAAGGTCTAGCCTCATCACAGGATTGGAGTTCTCAGCTGGGAGCAGGGATATCTGGAAGGCACATAATGAATAAACACAGAATACATTTTGGGTACAAACTGGCATGTAATTTTTCAAGGCTTAAAGTTACTCTCCCTTCTCTCTCTTTACTTTCTCTTGATTGCTCACAGCTTGAAGCTGCACACAATCTCCATTCTCCTGCACACTCTGCTTTTCTCCTGTGAGCTTTTCTCAAACTCTCACACTCCTACACATGGCTGTGCATTCCCCTTTAACTCACACACACGCTTCACATATCTCACACACACCACATGCACTCTACTTTCACTCACATACACACTCTCTATACACACCTCACATTCTCTGTTCACTTACTCTTCAGAGCTCTCTGGCCTTTTTTTTGCCCCAGTGTTTTATTGGTAATCCAAAGGCAGGTAGTAAGAAGACACTGTATAGTCATTGCTAAAACAAATTTAAAAGGATAACCACACCCCAGAAAGAATCAAGAATTACAATTGTTCCCCAGAGTTCCAAGCTTCCCCTATTCCTAGGCCTGTAGCTAAGATGATAATAATTGCAAACTTGTCATTATTTAAACTTTAACTTTGGACCCCCAGCATGCTAGACCTTAGCAGAATAAAACGCTCTACGTTTACATACCATTTGAGTCCAGGGCATCATTCTTTGGTGAATCATGGACCCTTACCTAATTCATGTCATGTGAAAGGAAGTAGACCAGATCGGTTGGCATATACTTTGAGTGGGTTACCTTGATCCAAGGAATGTTGAGTTTCCGGCTAGAGGGCACTCTTGCATATGTGTCCGATCCACTTGCAAATTTACTTCAGCTCAGAGGGCTGAGAAACATGCCATTGGTTTTAGCTGTATGTGTTCGGCTACACATCTCAATGGCTAGCATTGCCCACAGGGCAAGGTCACACAATGTCTTCAAAATGCCATTCTCTCCAATCAGGGAATGGCCTGCTGTTTTCAAAATCCGTATGGCTACGTGGGTATTTTTTAAATGCTGTATCTCTTTTTAAATGTGAGTTCCTTTAAATGCATCTCTGATATTGTCTCTTAATTGTTTTCATTCTCCAATACTTCCCAGTCATTAACAATTTTGTTTCATTTTTCACAAGTGCTGTTGATTATTTATTTCTGATTAGAACCATATCTCCACTAGCACAGGCTAGATCATATTATGAAATTTAGAATTAATTTGAATGCCCAATGCTGTCTCTGCTGCCACATGCAGGAAGTCAGTTCTACGACTCTCCCAGGCTGGACCTTGACTGTTCACTGAAATGAAAAATAGACCATAAATAATTGTCCTCCAACTTCTGTTTCCTATTGGGACTCTCAAATTAAGCTGCACCTGTGCAAGACTTGACTTCTGTGACCAACTTTGAAACGTGTGTAGTCACAGCCCACAAAGGGATGGGACAAAGAGAAGTTGATATCTTCCCTGCTTTGACAGTACATAATATTAGCAATGAGTACTGAGGTAATCAGTTTTAGATGATTGATAAATGTCCTGTCTGGACATTTTTCGAGTTCACAGACCAGGCAATGAAGAATCTGGATAAAAAGCTGAACTTACTGTGAAACCAAATTACTGTCCTTACTTTATTTCTACCAAATAGAAGATCAAAGTGGTGTGATATGGCCCTGACTAACAAGACTGTCTTTTTATTCTTTTTCAAGATTTAAGATTGATTTCCTCTGAAACTATTGTCTAGAATATAGACTTGATTCTTTATATCACATAATGTTGCTTGCTTACTGTCTGAAATAGTAACTCAAACAACTTTCTCATTTTCCTCCTACTACAGAACTATGTTTTTATATCACTATTATTTTAATCTATATGTCAGGACACTCAGGAAAGCTCTGATTTATAGAAAAACCCAAGAAAATTCCAGGTCCCAGCTTATACTCAACTATTTAGAGTTTCAGTTCTCGTGGAACTGTATTTAGCCGTGTAATTGCTAGGAATGAACCCTGGTTCTAAACCTATGCTCTTGACAACTGAGTGATCTCTCCAGCCCCACTAACCCAGTTTCAGTAAAGTAAAATGTATTATACTCAAGACATTTGTCACAAGAGAAGCAACTCTGAGCAGATAGCCTCAGTTCAATCCCTTTGATGGTAGGAGTGATCCCAGGACAGACAAGTCTAGGCTGCTGTGGAGAAGCAATCCTGTGAAGCACATCCTCCTTTACTTCTAACCAGCCCTGTATCACATGACTTCCAGGCTCCCTCTTCTAGAGAAGATTATCATGCTGGGAATAGTGGTCCGAATGCACAGGATACATCTATTCTGCTATCTATTATAGATTCCATATGTATTATACATTATTATGTTCTTAGTTAATCAAGGTCAGCTGGGGTTCTTAATGAGACCCTGTCTCATACAAAGGAAACAAATCAAAATTGTATTGGTGATGAGCTAACGGACTCCACTTTTTCTTCCTTTTGCTGATGAATCATAGTGTTACAATTTGATTCCAAGTTAAAAGTCATTTTTTTTTTACTTGTTCTTCCTCTGTAATCTTGTGACTTCCACATCATAAATCATTTCATTGTTCCTGCTATGTTCTGAGAACTGTGAGATAGTTAACTAAATTACTAACTGAAATAGAATCTGCTTTTGTAATCACTTGCTTTGTAACTAGGCCTTGAGTTTTTCTATAAAAAGACTCTCCTGCTTTTATTCAGGGGTGCCTTATAAAGTGGGAATGAAAGCTGGGTATTCTGGAAGAAAATTGGTGCCCTGACCTTCTGGGGGATTTTCTTAACCGGGTTTTCTATTTTTTTTAAAGATTTATTTATTTTATTTATGTGAATACACAGTAGCTGTCTTCAGACACACCAGACGAGGGCATCTGATCCCATTGCAGATTGGTTGTGAGCCACCACTTGGTTGCTGGGAATTGAACTCAGGACCTCTGGAAGAGCAAGCAGCCAGTGCTCTTAACCTCTGAGCCATCTCTCCAGCCCCCCAGGTTTTCTATTCTTGATGATGTTTCTTGTTCAAGGTGTTCTGGGACACATGGGGGTCAGGATTGTGTTGAGGGGTCCCTGAAGGTAGGGAAAGAAACCATGGTAAGAGATAAGAATGAAAACCTCATACAGATTGTCTTTTTAACCTGGATCAGACTTCAGGAAGTGTAATGCCAGGTAAATTATTGCTAGCATACTTAAAACACAGCACAAGTTGGGAAAAGGTTTCCAGATAACTGTCAGTCCAGTCAGTCCAATTCCAGGGCACAGTAAAGCCTGAGAAGTACCTATAAAGAAACTCTTTTGCAAAATACACATGCCAATGAGGATGGATTCTATGGCTAAAAGACCTACATTGAAATTTGGTCTCTGATGAATAGCAAAGAGGTCTGCAAGCCATAAAATGCATGTCACATTTTCTATAAGGTTAGATAACAGTTGTAAGAGAAAAAAAGTGTGGGATAATCATTCTGGAAAACTCTGTGACACTTACCTGTATATCAAAGGTAAGGGAGGTCTGCCAACACGAATAACAAAAAGCTCACCAGGTAAATAAAAGAAAAGCCCACTTGCAGCCTTTGGATATATGCAGGTACTTTATGTCCTTCGCAGAGGAGAGACCCCTTTCCTTATTTTCCTCGTGATCTGTGGATGATTTGTGCTCCCAAAGACGTCTCACTTATTAAGAGTGGAACAGTCCCTCAGTAGCAGAATTAGCCTCAGGCAATGAGTTCCCTGTTTGGCTAATCAGTGCAACGTGGTCCATCCTTCAAACCACATATACACAACCAATAGAAATGCAGTCAGCAAGATTTGTTTCTGTATTTGAGCCTTCATATTCACACATACATAAGAAAGAAGAAATTGGTGAAGAAGAATTTAGGATTAAGAGGGGGAAGGAAGAGGGCGAATTTTTGAAGGATATTTGATTATGATTCATCTAATTGGTCGGAAAGTATCCAAGCTTAGGAAGATACTGTGTTTTAAGATGCAAGTAGGCATGTACTGAAATGTAGTTGGGTGTGCCTCTGTAAGCCAAAAGCTCCATAGATGAGAATGCAAAAGAATGGAAAGTTGTTGCCTATTGTAATGAAAATTGCTTGGACCCTTCCACCCTGATAATGACCTGTTTCAGCCTGCCAAGGCTTTACTGAGAGACCTAGTTAGTGCCTTCTTTTGTAGCAATTAGACATTTGAGCGCCCTCTTGGTGGACAATCTCTTCAGACTCTATCTCTAGCATAGAGGAGCATTGTGGAAGCAGAGGGATAAGAAATTGCAGGACACAGATGAAACAGGGTTTGAGGAAAGATAGCAGAGGAGCCAATAAGGGTTTCGATGAGCTCAAGAGAAAGGTAGACTATCTATATAGAAAAAGATTTCTAGCTGGGCAGTGGTGGCGCACGCCTTTAATCCCAGCACTTAGGAGGGAGACGCAGAATTAATTTCTGAGTTTGAAGCCAGCCTGGTCTAGAGAGTGAGTTCCAGAACAGCCAAAGCTATGCAGAGAAACCCTGTTTCGAAAAACCAAAAAAAAAAAAAAAGAACAAATTTCTAAGGAGCTAGCAGTTTAGTTGTACAGTCAAGGTGTATATAAGTGTGTGTGTGTGTGTGTGTGTGTGTGTGTGTGTGTGTGTGTGTATTTAGAATTGAAGAGCCAGACAGAACCCTTAGCTATTTATATTTTTTTCTGAAAACCCTCCACTCAGTTTCATACCCCGTTTTTGAATGTGCCCTTTTTGTTTGTTTTGATTATTTTTCAAAACACCAGGATAGATATTTTGCATCTAGTTAAGAAAATGATGGCAGCTTACTGAGCTAAGATGTTTTTACCAAGCCTCCCACCTCATTTGTCATTATTAAGAATACATATTAGAGAAATGTAAAAAAGTAAGGATACAGGAAGTGATCTATTATATTCTAATTCAAATGCATAAAATTAGTTTTAAATGAAAAATATAATAAGTACAGAAATGACTTAGTTATGAGCATTAGTTGTTGTTACAGATGACACAGGTTGCATTCCCAGAAACCACATGGTAATAATT